>NW_020185334.1:2471243-2483823 GCF_003031525.2 Neophocaena asiaeorientalis asiaeorientalis | reverse complement strand
AATGAACACCCACTGACTAACCAGGTGACTTTGGACAAGTCACTGAACTATTGCAAAATAAGTTTCTTCAACGATTTAGTGAGCAGGGTTGATGAGTTCTGAAATTTCTGATTCCTTTCCAAGAGTCTGGAATTTTTAAGATGAGTGTTCAATATGCATTAGGTCATGGGATCCAGTGGAAAAATGAAGTACTACAGCCCAACTCTCTGAGGAGTTTCAAGAGTTATACAAAGAGGACAACGAAGCATCAGAAGAGAAAGGAGTGGAGCTCAGGAACTCCTCAGCATGGACCCAAATCTGGAGATGTACAACTAGCTAGTGAATCAATCTGTGGTTTCAGACACAGTAAAGAGTTCAGGTCACTCTCAACACGGAGAAAATTACCATGTGCCGTCATCACACACCTATTGCAGGGCTCCCAGGAAGTGAACTTCTCCTGAGTGTCTAGTTTTCACCTGAAAACTGGTATAGCTGGGCAACTAATAGCAAATTACATAAATTACACAGGCTGTTCAGGCCAAGAATTTGGTTTCCCTTAAAAACAGCATTCCACGATGGTAATTGTTAAAACAAAAGAACAAGGAGACTCAAGTCTGATTCTGATATATTTGAAGATGTAGTAACATGAACATCATCAACCTTTTTCTGAAAGATCACCGAAGGCAGACCTCAAAGTCCATTCCTAATGCATTCCTCAGCTCACAATTTGCCATCAAGTGATTCTTACCAGCATGCATGTAGTTCATACCGTTATTTATGTTTTCATGACCTCAGGTCAAATAACTGGAAGAAAGCACCTGTATAAAATCTCTTCATATTGAAATTTTTTCTAGTTATTCACTCTGTTCTTCCTTCAGATAAATCCAGCTGTTTCTTGCCTATAATCTGTTTTTCTTTCTCTCTCTACCCTAAAAATCTTTCCTAAGAGGGCATGATACGTATTAAAGGCCTAAGCAACAATGCTTATAAATCTGAGGAAGTAATTCAGTTTTTTTTAAATAAATTTATGTATCTATTTATATTTTTTTATTTTTGGCTGCATTGGGTCTTTGCTGCTGCAGGCGGGTTTTCTCTAGTTGCGGCGAGCGGGGCCTACTCTTTGTTGTGGTGTGCAGGCTTCTCGTTGCAGTGGCTTCTCTTGTTAAGGAGCACAAGCTCTAGGGGGACGGGCTTCAGCAGTTGTGGCTTGCGGGCTCTAGAGCGCAGGCTCAGTAGTTGTGGCGCATGGGCTTAGTTGCTCCACGGCATGTGGGATCTTCCCAGACCAGGGCTCAAACCTGTGTCCCCTGCATTGGCAGGCAGATTCTTAACCACTGCGCCACCAGGGAAGTCCAGTAATTCCGTTTTATTCCCATCCCTGGAATGCCCCATCTATCCCATCAGTTGCATGCTTATATTATAAAACTTATATTTTATCCTTGAGTGGATTTTCATAAATTCTAAGTAGAGACAGCTTTGAGATGAAAAGTGTTTTAAACAGGTAAAGCCTAAATTTTGGCAAATGGTTTGGGGCAACCCTTGCTTAGCCAGGTCCCCACCAGTATCCTAAGGGTAGGGCTGGGGTAGGGGTGTGACTGGACACCTTGACATTTTTGGGAAAACTAGAAGAAAAGCATTGATTCCTGGTATGGGTTTCTGTTCCTCTTCCCAAGCTGGTGAGGGTGGAAGAAAAAGAGGAGCCAGTGACAAAGCCCTAGATTCAGAGGATCCAAGAACAGATGAGGCTTAAAGGAACAGGAAGCCAGGTAGGGACGTTGCCCATTGCCATGCCACCTTCAGGCCGGTAAGGCTCTCTAGGAACAGAGTGGAAAAGTAGCCTGATATGCTTGGGCCAAGAGGGCTTGACAATCCCCTTATTATTCTATGTTTTCAGACCACCTGACCCCATTACCACTAGCATCTGCTGTCAGTGGATGCTATGTGTACTGCAGAAGCCAGAGGTTACAACAAGACCACAGACACCATAGTGAATTCATCAGGGAGAGAGGCCAGTGACCCATGGGGAGGTGGAGCGCAAGCCCATCCCAGCACAAGCCAACAGAGGGAAGAGGGCGGCCATGAGCCAGATGGTCCCTCCACAGTGACACAGAAAGTCCCTGGAATCCAGATGCCACCCAACGAAGACAAAATGGCAGCAAAACAAATATAAAGTGCCATGTAAAAAGAGACCAGGCTTACGTGGAGAGGACTAACAGGATGAGGGCAAAGAGTCAGGCATTAAACCGAGTTAGGGAACATTAAAAGAGTTACAACAGGCACCCTGCCTGCACTGTCCACCATGGGCTGGGGAGAAGAGTCAATGTAGGTGTGGGACATCTGGTAAAGTCTGCCCCAGACACAGGCCCAGGACGCAGCCCTGCCGTGACCTGGCAGGCTGGGCCCTGTCGACATGGAAACCAGAGGTCCCCAGTGGTTACACACAGGTGCTCATCGGGACTCCCTGGGCCAGGCCCTGCACAGCCTGCACACAGCCCTTGTGGCCCAGGTGGTCACACACTGACCATTCGTCCCCTCTGCAGGGGCCCTGTGGCCTGTGTGTCCTGCAGTCCTGTGTCCTCTGCACGCCCCCTTGATGCTGGGCTCCCACGGCATACCCAGCCACCAGGTGCTGATTATCTGTTCCCCATCTACACTGCACTCCGGAGGGTGGCCTATTGTTTGCCCAGCAACTCCAGACCAGTCCCAGCCAGGCCAAACTAGTGAACTTCTCTGCTACCTGCTGAACCACACCTTCTCCAACAAGGTCTGAGCCCCTCCCAAGCATGTCCTTCCCTGGACACTCTCAGATCTAGGGCACCACAGAGAGCTTCCTTACAGCCTCCAGTTACTCTTTCATCATAGTTAACAATTCCTTATATTAAACTCCTCCTGATTAACCTAATGTATGGTTTCTACCTCCTGACTGGACCCAGAGGGCTACATACTCCTAGCAGCAAAATCTATCAATATTTCCACTTTCTCCATGGACCCCCTCCCTCAAAATCACCATTTCGTCTCCATGGCCTGGACCATTCCAGCCCCTAATGTCGGTCTCCTATAGAGATGGTCTTGGACAACCTGAGATCTACTTTATAAACCCTCCCCTAAAACATCATTTTATTGATCAACTTAAGAATACATAAGGGTTCTCTCCTTTCTATCAGATCGAACATGAACTCCTACACAGAGATTTTAAGGTCCTCGGGACCTGGCATCACCTGGCCTATCCAGCCCCGCTGCACATCACGAACACTGCCCTCTAGGTAAGAGTCATGCAGGTGTCGAGCCCTCACCACGCCTAACCCCACTGTCATGTCTGTGCTCACACTCCTTTCTTCCCCACCTTTCCCGGCCTCCTGGGGCCAGTTCTAGGAGTTCATCATCCATGAATCCTTTTCAGGTGATTTCTTCCTATGCTTTCATCTGTGTTGTCCTCACCACATAATTAGCACCTTATATTATCCTGTCTTGATTCTCTACGTGGAGACACCCCCCAGATTAACCCTGTGATACTCTTCCCTTCATTTATGTGTTCATGGCTTATTACCCTAACTTGTTTTTTGGGGGTTTTGTTTTTTTTGTTTTTTATGGGATAGGGTTGCTGGGAGGAGTTAGAGGAGGCGTCCTTTTTTTTTTTTATTCAATTTTATTTATTTATTCATTCATTCATTCATTTATTTATTTTATTTTTTGGCCATGCTGTGTGGCATGTGGGATCTTAGTTCCCCAACCAGGGATCGAACTCACGCTCCCTGCCTTGGGAGCACGGAGTCTTAACCACTGGACCGCCAGGTAAGTCCCCCTTATTTTTAACTACATTTTATATTTTTTATACAACTTCACAAGCCTTTACCATAGTGGTAAGCTCAATGTTAAATGATGGGAAAAACCCGAGTCAAATAGTTTTAATCCACAGTAACAGTTATCTACAGGGCCATTGCGAGGCTACACAAAATCTTCCTGCATATTAGAAAAGGCCATCCCTTCCTCCAACCAGATGCAGCCTCACATCAGGTTATATGGGTTTGGCAAATGAAGCCAGGCCAGATTTCAACTCAACCCTAGACAACTGTGTGTGGCAGCACTGGATTCATGAATACAACACTAACTTTTTTTTAAAAAGAGTCAAATTCTATTGCAGAAAAACTTTTAAATGAGGTTGCCCCTTGAAGTTTGTTTTAGTAGAATTTTATTCCACTGTGTATGACTCTAATCCTGGACAGTGTCTCACAACTTGGGCATTACATTGGTGATATGGTAAATTTCATGCAGTAGTAGCTATTTTGATGGAATTTCTTTTCACAGCCAATGTTAACTTAGGGTCTAAGTCCATGCTAAACCCTGGACCTAGGTCTAGCAGTACAAATGTGGCACCTGACTCATGAAGCTTACAGCTCAGAGGAACAACCTCTATTTACAAGGAAGTAATTTTCTTAATGTTATACTTACTGATAAACTTGTTTTGCATAGTTTCCAGCAGAGCTTGGTGGGCATCTTCAGCTTGTAAAGCGTGTGAACATTCTCTAGCCAGTATGGTGCGCACAAGATGCTCTCCACATCCTAGAAAGCCAAGGAAACCAAGAACGGTTGAGGAAAGGCAGTACTAAACATCCTTCTTATCTTACTAGCATTAAACCACCCCTATGCACCACTGAAGAAGTAGTTATGTTGGAGAATAATTCAGTGAGGGATGAAATGATTTCTACGAGCAATCTGGTAATTTTAGTAAAGAGATTTGACAGAAACTAAAGAAACACATGTCTAATCTTAAAAGGAAACAGAAAAATAAAAGGAAACCCCTTTTTCATAGGAATTATTCACATAATACGTGAATTTAGACTCTCTACCTAGGAACCACCTAGGGTTCTGTTTCATTTCCATTGCTGTATAACCACAAAAAACTGTTTTATAATTTCTATACAGTAGGCCCTTGTTGGTTATTTATTTTATATATGGTAGTGAATATATTTTAATCAAAAGTTCTTAAATTCATGAAATTTAAACCAACACAAACTGATATAACACACATTTTCTGTTTGGCTAGTATGTACTGTGACAGACATTAGGCACTAACAACAAATCTCCCTTAAAAATGTTATCTGTAATTGTTAAATCATGTTGGTGCCATTCATTTCAGAAATTTTCTCTGCATATGTACACCTCTCCTCCTTCCCCCCTTCCTCTGCCCCCCATATACACATGCATGTATGTATACACACATATATGTATATTATGTATACACGTACATTATACACTCATTGCCAAAAATACAAACTGTGCGAAACTTGTGAAAGTTTTTTTTTTTTTTAAATCACCTATGTTTTGTCAGAAATAACTTGCCTGTATTTTTTGGTAAAGTAAATGTAAATCTCCTTCAAGATCTTTGTGAGTGTCTACACTTAGATCTTCATCTAGGTATGCAATTTAATATATTACTTTGTGGGCAGGATTATGGTGATCCCTATTTTGTTAAATGTTTGCAATATTATTTTTATAATCAGGGGAAAAATTAAAATAAAGCTAATAGAAAAGAAACCATTTTCGACACTTACTATGTAGAGACACTGTGTAAGCTCAGGAAACTCCATAAATTTTAATTCCCTTTGTGTACGTATTTGATGTTGAACAGTGAAATGTTATACTTTAGAACAATAATAATTGTTAGGAAACTGGCATATTATAAGCTAAATTGGTGTTCAGAAGGTTATGTACACATGCCTCAAGGCAAACAGCTAAACCACATGAAGTTAACATTACAGCAAAAATACACAGTATGTGTCAGACTTTCTCCTCTGTAGTTATACAGGAATATATAGGGTTTTCCAATGCTTGGTTTTTTTCCAAGAAATTTAAAATTATGACTTCTATTCTGACATATATCACCTTTAACATAAGAGCCTTGACACCAAAAGCTTGTTCTGTAAGTTCCAGTCAAAGAAAAGTTTGATTTTATGGTTTTATTCACAAATTTCCAAGGTTTCTTAGAATATGCTGCCATATAGCTGAAGTGTGATTCAGAGGCAAACAGTTCCATTCTTTATTCATAGATATTAGAAATAAGTCTTTCAATACATCTTCCTTCTGTCCTTAATCATGCAAGCAAGAGTGTATTTATATTGTCAGATCTTAGCAGAAGACATGGATTATACAAAGAATGAAGACCTAACTACAAACCTAGAGGGAAAGTGATAAATACCAAATTCTAAAAGAACTTAGAAAAGTACACAATTATTTGTCATCAATAAGAATGACTAACTAGACTGAAATACATAGTGAATTCATAGCTTATGTTTTAAAAACACCTTTGGAAGATGCTATGGAACCAATTCACTATTCTGAAAATGGATAAATGAAAGAAAACAATCAAGCATTTCTCTGTCCTTCCTATAGGAACTGTGTAGCAGGATAACCAGAAGGTTTATGAAGGAAAATTTTCTCCATAGTAGTATCCCAGTTAATAAATGAATAAGAAATTAACAAAATTAGAATATAACCGTTTGTAACCTATAATTTAATAATTGCTATAGGCAACAATCGTCAATGGCTGCTAATATCACAAAAAGATACAGATATTACATATCCCTTGATAAAATTACACCTTTGTAGTCTTGCCCCACACCAAAAAAATTACACCTCAATCTGATCAAGCCTCTAAATTCAACTATTAATTTCTAGAAATAAAGAACATCTGCAAAAAACCTACAGTTAACTTCATACTTAATGGTGAAAGACTGAATCATTTCTCCCTAAGATCAGGAACAAGGCAAAGATGTCTGCTTTTATCGCTTTTATTCAACAATACACTGGAGGTTCGAGCCATTGCACTAAGTCAAGAAAATGAAGTAGAAGGCTTAAAGATCAGAAAGAAAAAGGCAAAACTGCTCCTATTTGCAGATGATATAATTGTTTATGTAGAAATCCCAAAGGAATCTACAAAACCACCACTAGAGGTATCTCTCCAGATTCTTCCTGTTTGGTTAGGAGTCTAGGGCAAAGGTTGGAAGCAGATTCCTGCCTGGTACTTATCAGTCCCCAAAATATGAACTTTATTTTCATTTCTTTCCCCATCTGTTCACACAACAGATTGTTAATGAGCACCTACATGGTGCTAGGACCAGAGGACACAGTAGTTGGCAGAGGTGCTGCTATATTTTGTCAGATCTCCCCGGAGGTGTTAGACCCCTGGTTGGCTACTGAACACTCAGTTAACTGCCATTCTGGCCAGTCCAGATGCCAGTGCCTTGACTGTGTGCTCTACAGACCAACCTTGAGGATTTAGCTGAGAACTCTGGACTCATCAGAAACCCTGGACATTCCCACAGCCTGCTGAGAGCCAACCTCCATGGCCATGTCTCTCCCTCAAATCCCAAACCTTAGCCCAGTCCCAGCTCACTCTTTCCTAGCGTGTTTCCTATTACTGAGACTCCAGTATGCCTCATACCCAGACATCAGAATTATAATACATTTCCTTGGCATCTCCAAGTCCACATCAGAATCACATGCCTTGATCTGGTAGGTAACAAGCAGTGGTGGTTTGGTGGTGGATGTGACCTTACCCCAACATACTTGAACCAAGAGGATGCAGTCCATTTTCATGGGACTCTAAAGGAGGCTTGTGACCAACACGGTGCAGATCTCTACCCAAAATTTTAAAAATGATGTGACGATGACTTTTTTATAGCCCATCATGGGGAGTGGAGGGGTATTGGGGGTATCTTTTTTGATGACCTTGACTCTCCCTCCAAGGAGGAGGTGTTTCACTTTGTGCAGAGCTGTGCCCAGGCTGTCATTCCTTCTTACATTCCCCCTGTGAAAAAGCACTGTGATGACTCTTCACCCACCAGGAGAAGTTGTGGCAGCAGCTCCAGAGAGGATGGTATGTAGAATTTAACCTGCTGTACAATCAGGGTACAAAGTTCAGCCTCTTCACTCCAGGATCCAGGATTGAAAGCATCTTGATGTCTTTACCTCTAACTGCCTGATGGCAGTACACGCATTCGTCCTCAGAGAACTCCACAGAAGCTAAAATTCTGCAAGTTCTGTGCCACACAAGGGTACACTGATGCAGGCAGAGCAGCCTTCTTGGGTTCTGGGGGATACACAATGCATACCCCTGCTCCACTGGCCAGCACCACTGCCACTGTGTGGCACATTGTCACCTGTGTCTTACAGCTCCAGTCTTCTCCACCGTGGAGTCTGCCTCCTTGGCAGGTGGTGAAATGTGTTTTAAGCACCACAAGCTTCTGTTGGACGCTATCTGTGGTAGGTGGTGGGATGGCAGCTTGTCAGAGTCAACTGGTCGATGTAAACTCATGTATACTTTTAGAATCATTTTATATGACTAGTTTACAAACAATGACGTTGAGTTTCCAAGAATTGGTTGAGGGGATCTAAATATTATATTATAATTTGTACCCGGAAACTTCTCGTGCTATTTTTGTTTCATATGTTTTTTAAAGGACTAGGTTCTGCCACAAAAATCTGTCATGGGATACATTTTATTTTCATTAATTCAATGAGGTTGAGACTAACTAGTAATTTTAGAAAGCAACTGAAAATGAAGGTAAAAATTTTACTTTGTCATTACTGAAGTTTATTTGTTCATAATCTTTATATATCTTTCTCTAGAGATCATAATAATCATAATTTTACATAATGTAGAATATTCATTTTTATAATGATATTTAGGAACACTTGAAATTTTCTTCATCTCTGCATGCATTACAATCCAGTGATTACCTACAGTTAACTCTAAAGTGACATCACTATTATTTTTTGTTTGTTTGTTTGTTTTTTGCGGTACGCGGGCCTCTCACTGTTGTGGCCTCTCCCGTTTGTGGAGCACAGGCTCCAGACGCGCAGGCTCAGCGGCCGTGGCTCACGGGCCCAGCCGCTCCGCGGCATGTGGGATCTTCCCGGACCGGGGCACGAACCCGTGTCCCCTGCATCGGCAGGCGGACTCTCAACCACTGCGCCACCAGGGAAGCCCTACATCACTATTATTTAAATAAGGGCTATATAAGTTGTAATTTTGATTTTCGTAGAAATATAGTTTGTTGATGTTGAGATTCTCTGCACTTTTGAATGTGAAAGCTTAGACACTTGGATTCTGATATTTAAAAATTTCTATTCCAGACATTTCTATATGGAAGTTTAGACTAAGAACAACCCTGGGGATGTGATTTTAGGAAATGTTTCTCACTTGGGAAATGAGGAAAATTTTCGTTCCTTAATTAAAGCAGACATAACTGGTGTAAGAAGTATGTAGGCAGTTTATAAATACATTTCCTTGAAGATGGACTAATTGAAATCATCCTCTTTTAAAATTAGAGATTTTGCAACTCTTACCTTTGCTCTAAAGAGAAAATCACAACAGAGTTCTCAATAAGACTTCTTTGTTCATATATAATATGAATGCATTTTATTCATAATATATTGAAGTTTGTAAAGAACAGTATCTTCCTACATGTTAGTAAGCATTATCTTGGAATATGTTGAATGTATGATAGTGTGTGACTATTCAGAGGTGGAAAATGCATGAGTTCAACTATCTCACAACAGGTGTGCTGATAAATTTTATTATGAAATATGACTAAGAAATGTTTGTATTTTTCATTTTTTCCAGGGTAATTGACATAAGAAAGATAAATATTTCTTACTACTAAAACCACAGTTCCTCATTCCTAGGTACCTTATCCAAGAAAAATATAAGTTTTGCACTTGAATTTTCATAGCAGCTTTATTCTCAATAGCCAAAATTTACAGCAGCTTAGAATGATAAAGAAAAGGAAAATGAGGAGTTAAGAAACCTAAAGTATAAAATGAGAAGATCTAACATATTAATAGACATTTTGAAAGAGAAGAAAGAGAAAGAATGAGGGAGGGGGCACTAGTCTTTGAAGAAATAATAAATAAGTTTTCAGAATTTAAGCTATAAGGAAATCCTAAAATTAAAGACGCATACAGAGTTCCAAAAAAAGTAAATAAAAACAAATCTATCCTTAGGTATACCATAGTGGAAAATGCCGGAAGAAAGACAAAGAGAAAATATTAAAAACTAATCACAATGGACTTAACTGATACTGATAGGACATTCCATCCAAAAACAACAGAATACACTTTCTTCTCAAGTGCACATGGAACATTCTCCAGGATAGATCATATCTTGGGTCACAAATCAAGCCTTGGTAAATTTAAGAAAATTAAATCGTATCAAGTATCTTTTCCGAGCACAATGCTATGAGACTAGATATCAATTACAGGAAAAAAATCTGTAAAAAAATACTAACACATGGAGGCCAAACAATACACCACTAAATAACCAAGCGATCACTGAAGAAATCAAAGACGAAATCAAAAAATACCTAGAAACAAATGACAATGAACACACGACAATCCAAAACCTATGGGATGCAGCAAAAGCAGTTCTAAGAGGGAAGTTTATAGCAATACAATCCTACCTTAAGAAACAAGAAATAAACAACCTAAACTTACACCTAAAGCAATTAGAGAAAGAAGAACAAACAAACCCCAAAGTTAGCAGAAGGAAAGAAATCATAATATCAGATCAGAAGTAAATGATAAAGAAATGAAGGAAACAATAGCAAAGATCAATAAAACTAAAAGCTGGTTCTTTGAGAAGATAAACAAAATTGATAAACCATTAACCAGACTCATCAAGAAAAAAAGGGAGAAGACTCAAATCAACAGAATTAGAAATGAAAAAGGAGAAGTAACAACTGACACTGCAGAAATACAAAGGATCATGAGAGATTACTATAAGCAACTATATTGTATATATTCCATATATACAATGGAATATTACTCAGCCATAAAAAGAAATGAAATTGAGTTATTTGTAGTGAGGCGGATGGACCTAGAGTCTGTCAGACAGAGTGAAGTAAGAAAGAGAAAAACAAATATCGTATGTTAACACATATATATTGAATCTAAAAAAAAAAAAAAAAAATGGTTCTGACAAACCTACTGGGAGGGAGATGCAAGAGGGAGGAGATATAGGGATATATGTATATGTATAGCTGATTCACTTTGTTATAATGCAGACACTAACACACCATTGTAAAGCAATTATACTCCAATAAAGATGTTAAAAAAAAGAGAGCTTTTTTTACTCTCTCAGTAAGGAGAGTCTCAGCAAGCACCTGGGCAGATGGGCAGCCTTGAAGAGCTGCTGTGCCCTCTCATGCATGGGAGCAACCAAATGATTTCTGTGTCCCCGAGAGAAGCGGGAAAGTCACAGAGGGGCCCTCCAGACCTGAAGGAGTGATACAGCTGGGACCTAGGGACACCTCTGCAGCACCCTGCCTGGCTGATGTTCAAAGTCCAGTCCAAGTGACTGCCATCGCTGTGGGTGTCAGTGTGAGCGGATGGCACTAGGGACTCTGCACCCCACCCCCACTCCTTAAGTCCCCAAGAAAAGGAGGAAACAGGAATCCCCAAAGCCACTAATGGCATCTTCTTTATGCCAGGCACTTGTTAGGCACTTGTATTAAAGCAATAAATAAAACATAAAAATATAAAAAATAAAAGAAAACTAATCACAAAGAAAAAGGTGATCTCCAAAAAAAATTTTTTTAATTTAAAAATTTAACTGGTAAGTTACATATTCCCAAGCAACAGAAGAGGTCAGAAGGCTAATATCTTAAAGATGCTAAGGCAATAAACAAACAGAAAAACACCTGTCAACCTAGAATCGGTTAAACTACCATTCTGGAGTGAGGGTGAATAGAAACAGTTTCAGACTTACAAACTCATTTCTTTGAGACTTAAGCTCCCAGCTTACTTCTACTCTGCGCAACACTATACCTTGTCATAATTCTTACTGATTTTAACATATACTAGATATTAAAATATTAGGTATTACCCAATACCTTAGCTTCTGGATTTTCTGAAATCCTCTCTTCAAATTATCCACACTGCCTTGTAAGTTCACTCCCACGATTCTGCCATAATCAATAACATTAACTTCTCCATAGTCCCAGCTGCAGTCATCCCACCCCTCCTAACTTTCCAGCTCATCTCTTGACTACTCTAATTCCAACATTCCCTCTACCTCACCAAAAGTGCCATCCCATTAATTCTGCTGCTTTGTAACTATCCCTCACTGCCCTTAGATCCTCACTTCCTTCCTTATCCAACTAAAATTCCATGCTTCATCAACTTATACCCTTTCTCTTACTCCTGAAAGCCTCCATGTTTTGCTCACTTCATCAAACTTATCTGGCAAAAGCCCACGCTGGAGTATCAGTCAGAATAACTATACGAGCCTGCAACAATAAACACCCCCCAAATCTCAGTGGCTTAACACAACAAAAATATAATTTCTCATTAATGTTATAAGTTGTACCTGGGTCACCAGGGAATGTGCTTCCAACAATCACTCAGGAACAAACCCAGGCTAATGGAGGCTCCATCATCTATAACTGCACCTCCTGGATCATATCCCCTCCAGGAGAATGAGAGGGCTACCCAGGGCCACTTTACAGCTTTAGCCTGGAAGTCACACATATCATTTCCACGCTAGTCCACTGGCCAGAAATAGCCACATGGCCACATGGTCTCAGGCAACTGCAACAGGGCA
>NW_020185334.1:2425803-2471155 GCF_003031525.2 Neophocaena asiaeorientalis asiaeorientalis | reverse complement strand
GGGGGGGAGAGGTGGAGGAGGTGGGCTGTGAAACACAGAGGAGCGTATGGATATTCAGGGAGCACTATGCTAAGTGTCTCTGCAACATCTGACTAAATCCAACTTCCCATGCCTGCACCTGCACAGCTAAACGAGGTGCAGACGTCATCCTGTGAGCAGGGGGTGACATTCATGGGCAGGAAGGCCTACCCATTGAGGAAGGTGGGAGACAAAGGACAGACCCAGGTACCAGACAGCATTGCTGGGTAGCCCGACCAGCCCCAGTCTCCTCTGAGGTGTCTTGTTACATGAGATTTAAAACAAAAGAAAATAAAATCTATCTGTTTAAGCCACTATAATTGAGTTCTCTTTTTTAAGCCCAAATGAATTCTTCTTTTTTTCTTTATTTTGGTAAAATATATATATATATAACATGAAATTTACCATTTAATCATATTTTAAGTGTACAATTCAGTGGCATTTTTACTCGCATTGTTGTACAATCATCACCACCATCCATCTCCAGAACTTATTCATCTTCCCAAACTGAAACTGTACCCATTCAACAACTCCCCCATCCCCCCTGCCCTCTAGCCCTGGCAACCACCATTCTACTTTCCATTTCTATGAATTTGACTACTCTAGGTATCTCATGTAAGTGGAATCATACACTTTTGTCCTTTCGTGACTGACTTAATTCCCTTAATGTAATGTCCTCAAGGTTCATCCATATTGTAGCATGTTTCAGAATTTCCTTCCTTTTTAAGGTTGAATAATATTCCACTGTATGTACATACCACATTTTGCTTATCCATTCAACCACCAACCGACATTTGGGGCCAAATGCATTCTTTTTTTTTTTAATAGATCTTTATTAGAGTGTAATTGCTTCACAATACTGTGTTAGTTTCTGTTGTACAACAAAGCAAATCAGCCATATGCACACACATGTCCCCATATCCCCTCCCTCTTGAGCCTCCCTCCCCTCGTCCCTATCCCACCCCTCTAGGTAATCGCACAGCACCGAGCCGATCTCCCTGTGCTATGCTGCTGCTTCCCACCAGCCAACTATTTTACATTCAGTAGTGTATATATGTCAATGCTACTCTCGCTTCGCCCCAGCTTCCCCCTCTCACCCCATGTCCTCAAGTCCATTCTCTATGTCTACCTCTTTATTCCTGCCCTGCAACTAGGTTCATGAGTACCATTTTTGGTTTTTGTTTTTAGATTCTATATATATGCGTTGGTGGGAATGTAAATTGATACAACCACTATGGAAAACAGTATGGAGGTTCTTTAAAAAACTAAAAATAGAACTACCATATGACCCAGCAATCCCACTACTGGGCATATACCCTGAGAAAACCATAATTCAAAAAGAGACATGTACCAAATGCATTCTTAATCTATATAGATAGCCATTTGCTGGTGAAAGAAAATGGCTCAGAAAACTTTACATTGAAAGAAGACGACTTCTTCCATTCAAACATACAACTTTGTATTGAGTCAAATACAAGTTCTGATAAGTTCATGTAGATGTATTTATCAGACACCATTAACAGGAAGACATGAAAAAGATTATTTGGCTTGATAACATTTATCTTAACTGAGTTATTTTGGAAAATTCGTGATATGTTTAATTTCTACCAAAAACCAAATTTCTTTATAATTTGTTTGAATAAGTAAGACTGATTTGATTAAAATAAATCCTTATGATGCCTGAAAACGGAGTCTTAGATATCTAAGAGCCCCTTTTATCCACGTAAAGGACGACCACTTCCCTGAGCCATGTGAAACCACTTCTGCGAGGCCATCGTTAGAGTGCCTATTTGTGGGTTTGTTTAGAATCCAGAAAAAGTTGCCAACTCTGGGAAACTAGAAGAGTTAATAGAGTATCTTTGATTTTCCTCATCTTGATGTTTCCAACAACGCCATCATTTCTCTAGTGAACACTCTGGCCTACGTTACAGAAGAGCTTCTGTATCTTTACTAAAGGAAAAACCTGAGAATTGTGGGTTAAGCAGCAGGGTCGCCTTCTGTGTTCTACGTATTCAATTTTCTCATTCTCTCATCCATTCTCTCCCTCTCCCTCTCCCTCTCCCTCTCTCCTTCTCCCTCTCCCTCTGTCACACACACACACACACACACACACACACACACACACACACACACACATACACACCCCTCCCTACCTTAAGGCCATAAAGTCCTGTAGAGTAAGGGTTAGTATTTTCTATTCGGCAGTCAGACTGATGTTTGAATCCGGCTGAGTTGAGTCTGGGACTCTTTATTTAAGCCTCAGTTTCCTCTACTGTGAAAATGGGGAATGGGAGTAGTAACTTCCTCACAAGGACAAAATGAGACAACAAACGTAAAACATTCAGCGTGGGGTTGGGCACTGAGTAAGCACTTCATACTGCAATGGATAATGACTGCCTTAAGAAAAACCATTAGCTATCACTTTCTTGTCTCTCCTCATCCTTTTCTCTGTATTTTGCTTCTGTTAGAACAAGGTGATTCCCAGCTAGCCTGACAATCATCACTGAGAGCCTAGAATACATTTAAAGAGGAGTTTAGCCTTTGACTTGCAATTCTGAAAGCTGCTGCTTCCAAGAAAGCTGAGCTCTCACCTAGGGTCAAAATGATCACGTGGGTAAACCTTTCATTATCAGAACAAAACAAATAATATGATAAAGATTTCACTTAGTTTGGTAGGAAACATTTTAACTGTGGTTATCCAGGGATTATGGGTTATGCATGATTTTTGTTTGTTATGCATTCCTTCTGTTATTTTTCCCAATTTCCGTAATAAACACCTATCTTTTTTTCCCAAGAGGTTCAATGCCCAACATCAATGCTACACTCCTGCATTCACCATACTTTCTCTTCAGGTACAATAGTAAAGGGCAAGGCAGGGTCTCCCATTATGGGATTTGGTCCCATACACTTCACTGCCCTATATCTGAGTTCGTGAAGAATGCTCCAGGTGTTTTATTTCATCCGCCCCCCGTCACATATTTGGTATTTTCACTTCAGCATTAGTGATAGATGCAGCCTTCAAATTAAGATAATTAAAAATATGTAACATAATAGCCCAATAAAGTCATATTGTCAAATCACGTTTTAGTTCCAAAAGGTTAAGTGGCAAACTGAAAAGCATTTGCAATAAGGACAGAGAAACATGAAAACTTACCAACTCTTGGCTGACATTTAAGATACATCTTCACTGCATCTCAAGATAATTTTTAATTGTTTTATATTCATCTCATTTAGTGGTGGCAGCAGTGGTGGGCATGAGCCAGATTATTACAAAACGAAAATTTAAAAGGCCGTTATGTGTCAAGTTTTTAATGTAGGGTTTTAATGGACTGTTTAAATGGTAGAGGATTAGGATATAATTCCTGCAGAGGACCTAAAAATGAGATTAGGATTTTTAACTATAAATCCTAATCCCACAGATCTTTCTCTTCTTCTGGAGACTTTATTTCTTCTAAACCACTCTAACCTCAGTTCTGATACAAAGACCCCCAGAGAGGGAGAGTGAAGCTGCATTCACAGGAGAGAAATAACCCACATTCCCAGGCGGCCTGCATCCCAGAGCAGGATCAGCAGCAACAAAAGCTCACATTCAGTACCCCTGGCACACTACACATCTCCAAGGCTTCCTGATGATCTTCAAGTATTTATGTCATCTTATAAATGCTGCCATCCACTCTCACTGCGGCGAGTGGGCATCTGAAAAATCTTTTAACACATCCCCTGTTAGAAGTCCACAGGGACAGATAAGTAATGAGGAAAGGCCTTTCCAAATCTAAAAGGAAACATTTGGTACTTCAGTTTCCACTATTGCAACATCTCTTTTTCAACAATAATTTATTACACAGTACGTCACCTTTTCCCTGTCAGAGGATTTACTGCCAATTTTGGAGTTGGGTTACTTCTGGTTTTCAAGTCTGTCTTGTGAAATTAAAGAGAGGGCTGCCTTAAAAGTGATAGAACACACGTGATTTCAGTCTTCACAGTGTCCCCATGGCTATCAAACCTGGAACCTATTACATACAAGAAGAAAACATAAGGAGCTTTATAAAGAGATGGAATAAGTAGTGAAGATGTCTGATCCGGTCTAGTCCAAAGGGTATGGTTACCAACACACATTTAGTGTCTCCCCAGTATTCAGTTCTCTCTAACCTGTAACCATCAGCATACTTTGGATATTTACAATAATCTATCAAAAACAACTCAGGCTTTTCCGATTTTTTTTAATAAATAATAAATAACCAATAGAAAAACCAATTTTACAACTATCTCCTAGAGACCTCTCTTACAAACTAGGATGCAACTGTTATGTGCTTTAGCATTTCATAATTATTTAAAATACAGAAAAATATACTAGAATGGTGACAATTAAACAGGAAAATCTCTCATGTAGAGCACAGTGCTAGGCATATGCTAAATACACTAAATGCTTGATATTTATTATTTATTATACTAGTATCAATTTTATTGAGAAGGTATAACCAAACCACAAAAGATTTATCTGAACAAGTTGCATAAATGGGAAGAATTCCAGTTTTGCGAATGCAAATATTTTCATAGACTGAAATCTATTTCAAAGAAACTAAGACATACAAACAAACAAAAAAGTTTCAAAAAAAAAGACATGAGTGTGAAAATCCTTGATCCAATCTGTCACAGCAGAGTGTCAGAGATCTGTGGTTAACAACACAGAGGTGCCCACCCCAAAGCTTGAGTCACTTCTTCTTTCCCTGGGCCCCTCTCTTTGTCAAAGTCACATCTCAGTGTGGGAACTTAACCAATACTCATGAGCATGAATACAGATGATGAAATAGGATCTTGCTTTCTGCTCTAAATTTTCTCAATTTAGTTATCTAAATACAACACTCTAATCAGGGCACCAGGGACACATGGTCCCAGGCAGCAGAAAGAATGAGAAAAATCACCCCAGCAGGAGTTGTTGTGTTCCTTGGCTACATTGGAGCCCCTATTGCTACTATTGCATTTGTCTGGAAAACATACTATATGTATGAGCATTAGACTTCTCTCCACTTGAGAACTTCATTAGAGCAGCAGCCATCACAGAAGCAGCACTGCTGGCCATGTTCAGTTGCTGCTCCTGTACAGCTTCCATCTGGATTTCTGTTCCATCAGGGAGGTGAGGGGAACTACCTCCAGCTGTGGAACCTGAAATGAGTCACTTAAGATCTCCATATCTCAGTTTCCTCATTGGAAAAAATAAATGGCTTAGCTTAAATGATTTCAAATTCCTCAGGACAAAATTTTATAGCTGGAAGTACTTTTGGAATTTCAATAACTTTTGGTAAAATTTAGTTAAGAGGCTTGCAATGAACTGACCACTTAGGAGAAAACCCTTTTAAAAAGCTGTTAATTCATGATATAGTATAGTTAGATTATTTTTTAAATTTATTTCTTTTTTAAGGGGGAAGAGAAAAAGTCACTGACTCACTGATTCACCATTAACTGATCAACTACCGTGTACCTGGGGTTTTCACAAATGTCATCATTTAAAGGCCCTACACGTAACTTGCAAAGAAGGTACTATCATCCCAATTTGACAAATAAGAAAAGTGAAGTGGAAGAGCTAAGAGTCTAAAATCCACGTTTTGTAACTCTAATATGCTTGTTTCAAGATAGTCCACCACTGCAGAAATAAGGCTAATATCAGCACACAAATAAAGGAGATACAAGCAAAGAAAACTCAAAAGCCTCAAAAACCTGAATCCATGATCAAGATCAAAGTAATAATTACCTGCAGATAAGTAGCACAACAAATACTGATACCAATACTTAGGACTGTAGATAGCCCTCAATTTTAACCATGACATCCTAAAAACAATCACTAAACAGTCCCAAAGGAATAATGTTAAAAGTGGAGATTTCATTTTGCATCAAAACCATAATGTGCATTTTATGAGTTAAAAAAAAAAAGCCAAGACATAGCTGTAAACATCTACAATAATGTAGATGTGATGTAATGTAAGATAAATATTTCAGCACACATATTGATTATATATGTAGTATGAAGCCCACAGACAGAAAGAACATAAGCAAGACAGTTATACTATACTGTAAGTTTAACCTATAACTACTAAGCCAACCAATATATTAAACATTTAATTAATAATTTTCCTAATGACAAAGTTTAGAAGTGATTTATGAGGGTGATTTGAATGGCCAGGGCCTCTTTAAAAGCCAAAAAGGGAAGTTTGAGTTGATGTTACATCTCAGTAAATTGCTCTGTACAAAAGAGAGGCAATATATAAATCATTTCATCAGTTTCAAAGCTGTACTCAGAATTTAAAAACAACATTCAGTGTTTAGAGGCCTTGTGAAATAAGATGGAAAAAAAGTGTTAAATCTGTTCACCAGTCATTGCTTATCCCTTTCGCTACTCAACACAGCATCAAGGGTGGTTCTGAGATTGAAGAAAGGCAGAAAAGTTCTGAAGGTGGAAAGGAAAGTGGTAATCATATTCATTTGTCTAGATCAGAGTAGAAATTAAGGAATAAGAATAAAGAAATGGTCCCAAAGCTTTCCTACCACCAACTAGCATAACCATCATATAAGCAGGTAAAAGAAGGAAAAAGCAAAACAGGTAGACCACAACAAATGAGACATGCAGCAAAAGGCAAATAAATAGACAATATAAAATTTAGCATTTTTCAAGGTTTTCGTTTGACACTATTATTAAGAAATAATGTTAGTAAAAGAAGGAAATACACACACTTGTATTACTTTTTAACTTTTTATTTTAGACAAGAAATTTATTTACAATTTTATTCAATTACCTAAGATTATGCTTCCTAACTTCCCCAAAGTTATGAGAAAAAAAGATATCTTTGCCTAAAATTAAACAGTTTCAGTCAATACACAGAATTCTCCACGAAAATCCATGCATAGATTCCATAGGGTCCACAAACCCCAGATTAAGAACCCACACAGCTATCATTTTATTTAAAAATCTACAAGCATATAGTTATAAACCAGTAGGCTAAACTTTCATTTTGATTTCCAATAAAAATATTTACTGCTGAGACCATGAACTCCATATGAGAAAGCAACAGTGACAATATCATTACCCAGAGGCTAACGTGGAAATTACAGTGAAAATAATAAAATTAGGTTATCATATTAGAATCATATCATTTCCTGTTAAAAAGAAATAGGGATCCTTGGGAAAATGACTGGTTCTGAGTCTGGCTAAAGAAGTGACCAAGAGGAGCCTGAGGTATCTTGTTCTACTGAAAAGCAAGGAAGCTATCAAAGATCATCATGGCAAAGACCACAGAAGCCAGCTTAAAGTGGCTTCCATTGACAAGAGATGGAACAATTTTACCAGCCAAAATAAAAAGGTTCCAAACTCTTTACCATGTCTTGCAAGCCACCAAAACTGATCACTTGAATTTCCACTTCTAGTTAAGATGAAGAAATCTACAAGATTCTATCACCCCCACCCTAACAACAAAAGCCAACAAGAGCCACCCTAACAATGAGAACCAATAAGCCAGTTGAGCTACAACACTACAGTTTTTTAAAAACTCAGAGGGATAATGATGCAAAAATACCTCTAAGAACTAAATTCCCAAAAGGGACAAGCCCTTCCTATGACAGAAGAGGCCAATGGCTTTTTTATCACCCAGAAGGCAGTGGGGAAAGGAGAAATGCTACAGACAAGGTTAAGGAGAAACTAGCTGAACTAGTCATTTAACAAACTTTAAATGACCATAGGTGCTGACAGGATGAATTAGAATCCAGAGAAGCCCCATTCACTGAGTAAATCTGATTTCACTCATTGACTCCTTCCTGTAGGTCCTCACCAAGAGCAGGGCTTCCTGGGGCAGGGCTGGGGAGCTGAAAGATATCCACACCCTCAGGCACACAGGTCCTCCATAAGTGTAAAGCAGAAGCTGCTGAAGGCTGGGAACAGAAGAGGAAAACTAAAAGACAGCCTCCTCACCTACCTGGATGCATAGAGCTATCACCCAAGGCAAAGCAGTAAAAAAAAAAGAAAGAAAGAAAGAAAGATAAAGGAGGGATAGGGAAAGGGGGAGGGAGAGGGAGAAGGAGAGAAAGAGAGAAGCTTCCCCGTGATTCCAAAAGCTGACAGGTGAACAATAAATAACATAAAGAGATATCGGGAGTTTTGCTGGTATTCAGATCCCAAGCTCTGCCTAATGGTAAATCCTAATACTAGCATTGAAATATTGAAAGCCAGGAGTGAATTGTATCCACTGCTGCAAGAATACCCAGCCCCAACTCAATTCCAAATAACACTGCAGATGTATGTAAAAAGGAGTGTGTCCCTTTTTAGTGGCAAATATTTTCTTCAGTCTTGTCTGTATTCCAAACATAATCTTTAGCATACAATCAATAATTATGAGATAAATGAAAAAGCCAAAAACATGCCCTATAAACAAGAGAAGGAACAGTAAACAGAAGCAGACCACTAATGGCCCAGATGCTGGAATTATCAGATACAAACCTTAAACTAACTAAAATAATTATTTTATGTAACTATCTAATGGAAAAGGTGGAAATTTTCATAAAAATATGGGAAATCTCAGCGAGACAATCTTCAAATATGAACCAAATAGAAACACTTTAAATAAAATATATAGTATCCAAAATGAAAGTGCATTCAATGGGCTTAAGAGCAAATAGGAGGAGGCGGTTAGGGGAACCCACCAGGCCGGAACCTTCTGGAACTCTTTCCTGAGGGAATCGTGACGAAGATGTGGACCAGTGGATTTGAAAGCTATAGCAGTTCCTCTTTTGGGGGAGCCGGAGGCTACACACAGTCCCCTGGGGGCTCTGGATCACTGACACCTTCCCAGGCTGGAAGGAAATCTAGAGCCTGAGCTCAGCAGATTGTACCCTGTACCATATGTCAGCCGCTTTCTGCTACTCTGGTTAATGAAGTGTTCAAATTTGGAAATGCTGAGATTTCACAGGTCACTATTGTGGGGATAATCAGAAATGCAGAGAAGGCTGCAACCAACATTGTTTACAAAACAGATGACATGACGGCTGCACCCATGGATGTTCACCAGTGGGTTGACACAGGTGATGCCAGCAGTGAAAACACTGTGGTTCCTCCAGAAGCGTATGTGAAAGTGGCTGGTCATCTGAGATCTTTTCAGAACAAGAAAAGCCTGGTAGCTTTTAAGATCATGCCCCTGGAGGATATGAATGAGTTCACCACACATATACTGGAAGTAGTCAATGCACACATGATGCCGAGCAAGTCTAACAGCCAACCCTCAGCAGGGAGAGCACCTATCAGCAATCCAGGAATGGGTGAAACTGGGAATTTTGGTGGGAATAGCTTCATGCCAGCAAATGGCCTCACTGTGGCCCAGAACCAGGTACTGAATTTGATTAAGGCTTGCCCAAGGCCTGAAGGATTGAACTTTCAGGATCTCAAGAATCAGCTCCAACACATGACTGTAGCCTCAATCAAGCAAACTGTGGATTTTCTAAGCAACGAGGGACACATCGATTGTGGATGATGCTCATTTTAAATCCACAGATGCAGAATAACTGGATCTAATTGGGTACCCGAGATATTTTCCAGCTGGACTTTTTACACAATCTCTCGTCTCCAGCTGTACATATATTTGGCAGGTTGACTTCTAGGAAGTAGGTTTCATCTATAAAAGGTTTCAATTGACATCCTTTTGAAACTTACTACTCTTCTGTGTTTTTGTTTTTGTTTTTTGTGGTACGTGGGCCTCTCACTGTTGTGCCCTCTCCCGTTGCGGAGCACAGGCTCCGGACGCACAGGCTCCGCGGCCATGGCTCACAGGCCTAGCCGCTCCGCGGCATGTGGGATCTTCCCGGACCAGGGCACGAACCTGTGTCCCCTGCATCGGCAGGCAGACTCTCAACCACTGTGCCACCAGGGAAGCCCCTCTTCTGTGTTTTTGAAGCTCAGAGGGATATGGGCAATTGACAGGGATGTAAACCAGGGCGAAATTTCTTAAAGAAGTTACAAATTAGTTAGTTACAATATCAGGATAAATGGAATTGGAAGAGGGATGCTACCAAGAGCATCTTGAGCATACTCAGGAGTTTTTATTCCTGAATTGTTTCCTGTTAAGAGTAGGACTAGGGCCTGTCAGCAGAGAGCCGGCCACGAAGCCCATTAACCTCTGCCTGTTTTTGTTCCCCACTGTGGTTATGTGTTGTTACTTTCAGAATTGCACTTTCTTTCACCTTGTCATAATTGCTGCCAAAAGTGTGTTTTTATAAGCATGGAGTTCTAGAATGGTGGCTTCATGGGGCAGAGAGAAAGATATGTGTTTTGTACAAAATAAGTACATTCATATGTTTAATAAAATAGTTCTACTATTGCAGTAACTTGTAAAAATGTTATTTTTTTACACTGTAATAATTAATACTTTATCATCTCAGCTAATTCTGAGATAAGTTAATGAGGTGTAACATGCAAATAAAAGTTCTATAACTGCTTTAAAAAAAAAAGAGCAAACAGGATAGCAAAAGAAAGGATCAGTGAACTTAATAATAGTCATAATAAATTATCCAAACTGAAACATAGAGAGGTAAAGAATGACTAAAAATGGAACAAAGCTCTCCATATCTACAGGATAATGCATACAATGACAATCCCAGAAGTAGAAAAGAGAACAGGACAGAAGAAATATCTGAAGATATAATGGTTGAGAATCCTCCAAACTTGGCAAATGACATTAACCTAATAACCCAAGGAGCTCAGTCCAAAAAGGATAAACACAAAGAATAACAGATTTAGGGACATTATAATCAAACTGCTGAAAACCAAAGATAAAATATTAAAAATAGGCAGGAAAAAAAAAGACATACAAGGGGACAACCATAAAACTTCTCACCAGAAACAGAAGGACAATGGAATGACATTTTTAATTACTGAAGGAAAAAACAGTCAATATAGAATTCTCTATGCAGAGAAAATATCCTTCAAAAATAAAGGGGAAATAAAGACATTTCTGATAGAATAAGATGAGAAGACTCATCACCAGCAGATCTGAACCATAAATATACTAAAGGGCATTCTAAGGAAAATAATACCAGCAGAAGACTGATGTTAGAAATAAAGAGTACCAAAAAGAGAAACCACTTGGGTAAATTATTTTTTAAAAAACTTTAAAGCTATTATGCATGTGTGGGTGTGTACTTGGGTGTGTACATGGGTGTAAATTTCTTTAAAAGACAACTGACTATTTAAAGCAAAAATAAATAATGATGAGATACTGTGGCATTTATAACATAATATTGACATTAAAATATATTCCAAGACCTCAAAGGGTGGGAAAGAAATAATGGATTTATACTGTTGAAAGAATCTTACATTGTTTGTGAAGTAATATATTATTATTCTAAAGCAGACTATGGTAAATTAATGATGCATGTGTAGTCTCTAGAGCAACCACAAAAAACATAATACACAAAAGTATAACAAAATGTTAATAGAGAAAAATAAAATGAAATATTAAAAATAACCCAAAGGAAAACAGGAAAAGAAGAACAGAGGAACAAAGGAAACAAAGAACAAATAGAAAACAAAAAGCGAGATGGTAGATTTAGCCCAATCATATCAATAATTACATTAAGTGTAAATGGACTAAACACTCCATGTAAAAAGGCTCAGATTATCAATGTGCATTAACTTTAAAAGGGGAGGGACCCAGTTTGTTTATAAGAAACATACTTTAATATAAAGACAAGATAGACTAAAAGTAAAATGGGTGGAAAACAATATACCAGACAAGCACTAAACATAAGAAAGCTGGTGTGACTATATTAATGTTAAGCAAGGTAAACATCAAAACAAAGAAGACTATCTAGAGATAAAGAATATTTTGTAATAATAAAAGTATCAATTTGTCAATACACAATGAAGTATTAAAAGTTAAAATTTTTTTTTAATTTTACAGAGCAACTATATGGACAAATACTACAGAAACATAATATTTAGTGAATGAAGTAAATCACAGAGGACCATATAATACCATGTTCCTACGGCTCAATAAAAAAAATCATAAAACTAAACAATATACTGTTTTGAGATACACACATATGTGATTAAACTTTTTTTTAAGCAAAAAAAAAAAAAAAAAGATACACAAAATTCAGGATTGTAGTTATCTACGGAGAAGATGCAGGGGTTTGGGAAAGAATAGAAGAGGATACAGTACTATTACTTGTGTTCATTTTTAAGCTAATGATAAGTTCAAGGAATGTGATTTCATTTTGTTTCATAACTTACATATATAGTACATTATTTTATATGTATCCAATAATGCAATTTTTAAAAACTTATTTCTTAATAAGAAAAAAAGATACAATTCGTCAATATCCACCAAAATCCTTAAAAATGGCCATTCCTTTTGAGTCATAAAGTATATTTCTAGGAATTTATGGTATACAAAAGCTATGTACAAGAAAATCACTGTTTTTAGAAAAGAAAAAAAAAACACCAGGAAATAACCCACTGGTCATTCTAAGAGACTAAAACCACCATAGAATAGAATTTTATGCAGCTATTTTAAAATAATTAAGTTACTATTTAAATCACTACCTTAAGAGTTCGTAAATTCCTAAACTGCGTAAGTTAAACTGGGGGTACTTACCTGGACAATCATGGATTGTCCAGCTAGGAACTCCATGAAATTTTTCTAGAATTGTGTGTACACTTATGCAGATAACTGTGTTCACATGAATGTTTCTAGGGAGAGAGTCCATAGCTTTTAGGTTCTCAAAGAGAATGATTACTCAAAAAAAACAGTTATTAAGGTAGTTAGTCTTAAAGATGGCTCCCAATGAACAAAGCTGCCCAGTATTCACACTCATATGTAATCCCCTCCCACGATGAATCTGGATTGACCCTGTGATTCACTTTACCTAACGCAATGCCAGTCCCAGGCCTAAACCCTAAAGAGGCTTGATAGCTTTTGCTTTTGTACTTTGAGTGTCCTGAGTGACCATGTAAGAATCCAGCTGCCTTGAGGCAGAGGCCACATTAGAGCAGGATTAGCCCTGATACTACATGGGTAGCCAGCAAGGTCAAAACACCCCAGCAAACCAGCTGAGTCCAACCTTCTGGTTGTGCCCACCAAACACCTGGTTAAACCACTATCTGAACGCAGCCACATGAGAATCCCCAAGCATAACCAGCAAAAGAACCATCCACTTGAGAACCAGTTAACACATATAATCATAAGAAATAAGAAAAGGGTTATTCTTCTAAGTCACAGAGTTTGGGGGTGATTTGTTTAACAGCAATAGGTAGCTAAACAGCTACACACTGCTAGTTCAGACTGAGTAACCTCACCTAAGAACCTAATATTTTGCAATATGATGGCTGAAACAAAAATCAGCAGCTATCCATCAGAGGATACATCACTCCCCAGCCCTCTGTGCAATTCCTGTCCATGCACACGCACACACACACACACACACATGACATTTATATAATAGCTTCATTGAGTAAAAACAACTTTACTTTGATTTCATGTACTTTATTTACATAGGTCCTTGTATTACACATAAATGAAACACAGATCAAGCATCTAACTTTGCCCTTATATTAAATGAGATGAAAAGAAGTAAGACCTGCACATGACCCCTCATTTAAAATATTACAGTGGTAGGGACTTCCCTGGTGGCACAGTGGTTAAGAATCTACCTGCCAATGCAGAGGACATGGGTTTGATCCCTGGTCCAGGAAGATCCCACATGCCACGGAGCAGCTAAGCCTGTGCGCCACAACTACAGAGCCCGTGTGCTGCAACTACTGAAGCCCGTGCGCCTAGAGCCCATGCTCCACAAGAGAAGCCACCGCAATGAGAAGCCCGTTCACTGCAATGAAGAGTAGCCCCGGCTCTCTGCAACTAGAGAAAACCTGAGCACAGCAATGAAGACCCAACACAGCCAAAAATAAATAAAATAAAATAAATAAATTTATAAAAATAAATAAAATATTACAGTGATTACTTATGTAAATCACTTTCCTTCCCTCTGAACTAAAAAAGAACAACAAAGTAGACTGAGGTTCCAAGAACACACATTTGAAAGGTATTTTATAATGCCAATAAAATAGCATTGTTTTATGTCATAGTAGGACGATTACAGTGCTTACTGAACAGAAATACTTTCTCTTTATTAATTTCCACAATAATCTTGCAAATGATACTTGAGAGGCACCCAGATTCAAGCAGAACCAGGAATCCTGTCCCAGAACCAAGAAGCAAAGCAGAACATAAACAATATGAAAACAGCCAGATCCCATTTCATCTATTCAATTTGAGTGAAATGAAGATATAAACAAACTTTGTGGTGGCATGGTGTTTTTTTTTTAATCTAACTGCATTTGATTTTTCAAAACAAAAACATCCATTTTCCACAGCCAGCTTTCTGTTAGCCAAAAATAATGGCAAGAGGCATAGCTTTGGTAAGGACAGATTTAAATGATAACTACATGTTTTTAACTCTCTAGATACCTACCTATACCATTTCTAGTACAACAACAGCTGATTACATTTCTATTTGGCCCCTCTACTTCTTCACATTTCTCTACTGTCATTGAGTGAAGTCTGTTTAGATTCTTTCAGCACTCAGGCACTGTTTGACTTTTCTAAACCTCAGTTTTCTCATTTGAAAATGAGAATCATTATGTAAAAAGTACTTAGCACAGTGCCTGACCATAGTAAATGCTCAACAAGTGGTCAGTTTAGCTGGATACTGGTGGTCACTCACACAGCATTTATTTCCTTCTCCGGTCCTAAGAGAATCCTGATCTTGCTCTGCTTTCCACCCCCACCCCTGCCCACAGTCATGAACATGACCTACCTAAGGGCATGTTCTGTGCCCATGACTGGTTCATGGGTAATCCCCTTTGTCAGTGAGTAGCTCAGGAATGGGCCTGTGACCCAACATTAGTCAATCAACAAAATGCAAAAAGTCAGCTGGGGAGCGTCTGAGAAGTGTCCCTCACTCCTAGAAGAGAGTTACACAAAGAGATTGTTTTTCCTTCCTCGAGAGATTTCATGTGATGAGTTTTTCTGGCAATGCAATAGCCATTCTGCCATCAGCCTGAAGAAGAGGCCAGCAATGATGACAGCATAGCAAGCAAGGGACATGGAGAACTGGATACTTGATGTCAGCAATGTAGCCTTGAACCAATGAACCCTGCAGTCCACCTACCTTGGAACCTCCTCCTTTGTGAAACCACTGCACTCCTTGTTGTTGAGCCAGTTTGAGTAGTGATTTCTGTTACCTAGAGCTCAAAGTACTCTAATTACCACAATCATGGAAGCGTGTGAAAACTTCAATGGATTTTATCAAAACTAAAATTAAACCACCCTTCTCTTTAGAGCAGAGCTCTCAGCATGAATATCTAAAGCTCTTAAACAAGCAGGAGCACTAGCCCTGGTTTTCCAACGTGGAACAATTAAGTCATTTTGCCAATCAGAATCTGTTTGACAGTTCTTCAAAATATGCAAAGGGTTACTGAGTTCAAGTCAACAGACATTTATTGAGTACCAACCATATCTTTAAGGCACCGGCTTCTTCCTCAAGGAGCTCTCAGGCTTTATAAAGGGGAACAACCATAAATGGTACATGCGCTACCTCATGGCACCACTGACCACGAAGGGAGTAAATCTTTGGACTGGGCAAGGGAAGCAGGGAGGGTAGGAGGGAGGCCGAAGAAAAGAAAAGACACTTGAGCTCAACCTTGAAGGATGAGCCAGGCTTTTCCAGGTGTCATAAGGATGGAAGGCATTCTAAACAGGAGCAGAAAGAGAAACATGCACTCTTTTCTCAAGAAATTGCACTAAATTGTTTACATTACAAAGACAGATATAAAGAAATGAAGTAAATGATGATATCTAGGACTTGCTAATGAGAATTGCCCAGACTTGAAGATCAAAATAAAACTTACCTGTGCAATGCACACAGTGAGTTCTGAAACATATCCGTGAACTTGATGACAGGGCAGGGTTTAACCTACAAAAGTTGTGCTGAGGAAAGCCCAGGGCTGTGCACAAACTCAAGTCTGTTGTGTGAATGCTTATTCCAGATGCAAACAGGCTACAACTCTAATGTGAAAGGCTCCAAAGAAGGAATTGCTACTAAGATATGAAATGAAATCAAAACTGATAAGACAAATCAGATGAATGAAGACATGTAAGACAAATATATGAAAAATATTTCCATTAAGAATATTATGTCTCGGACTTCCCTGGTGGTGCAGGGAATCCACCTGCTAAGGCAGGGGACACGGGTTCGAGCCCTGGTCGGGGAAGATTCCACATGCCGCAGAGTAAATAAGCCCGTGCGCCACAACCACTGAGCCTGTGCTCTAGAGCCCGTGAGCCACAACTACTGAAGACCGCGTGCCTAGAGCCCATGCTCCGCAACGAGAGAAACCACTGCAATGAGAAGCCCATGCATCGCAACAAAGAGTAGCCCCCGCTCGCCTCAACTAGAGAAAGCCCACATGCAGCAACAAAGGCCCAAGGCAGCCCAAAAATAAATAAATAAAATTAGCAGAATTCAATCAGAAGCTTATTATTCTATCATCAATATTAGTAAATAATGATTATTATGATAGATTATAACACATACAATTTACCAGGAAATTATGAAGAACCAAGAAAACTTTCTCATTTATGGCTAGAATACAGAGAAATAGATGGGGAAAACAGAACTCCTCAGTATTACAAAACATACAACACTGAATCCCAACTAACAGGAGGTGCAATGGTACAAAGTGATAACATCAATGATAATTAGCATATCTGTATGTCTCTCCTCCATAAAGAAAGATGCTCCAGTCCTGGTGGGAGCAGGTGGACACACCCTTCCAACCTGCTCCCTCCATTATGATTCCAGCCCAAGTCTGATTTCCAAGCCCGTGATATCCCATACCCCAAAACCGCCTCTGGAATGTACCTGCTCTTCCATTCAACGTTGGTCCATGCAGACCTGAAATGATGACTCTGGAATTTTAAAGAACTCTCTAATTCTTTCCTGTCTAACTCATATTTTTTTAAATGACTATCCATGTTTTCTACTAGCCAATGCTTGTTAAAAAATTTTTTTTCATCAAAGACAAATACAAGAAACAAGTAAATGTACTTTTTCATGATATGAACAAAACATTCTGAAAATAAAAATGTAAGGTATCCTTTGGTCATGATGTGTTATACTATGGGCTCAATCATGCTGTGATTCACTAATGAGAACCATGACATGTATTCAATAAAAAGCTAATAAAAATGCAAACTGACTGCTCCTACATTTTACACTGCAGTGTCTCCACGATTCAACAATAAATCTTTTGGCCCAAATTAACCAGCCACCATGGACAGAGCTGGTTAAAATAAAACACATTTGATTCAGCATTCTGCCTTTCTAACCCTTCTATCAGTACATTTTAGAGTTAGCAGGTTGTTTTATCCACTTCTGTTTGCAACACAAACTTGGTTAATTTTTATCAGGGTTAGGTGTATCCCAGATGAGTCAGGAAAGCTAATATCATTCCTGCCAGCACCATAATCCTGACTCAGTGGTCTCTAACCATGCTAGCCCATATGGTCACTCGTTAACTATCTGTTAAAGCTCTCAGGGATACCTAGGGTCAAGAATATATACCAGATCTCCTTAGCTTTAGATCCAACAGAACACGATGAGAGAAGAGACTGGTAAATTGTATGGGGTGAGTGTTATAGGCAAGGCACAGGTGGGGACAGCACCACTTCAGCCATCAAAATGCGTGTTCTGCTACTTAAAATATGATGTATGGACCTCAGCAATGGCATCACTTGGGAGCTTATGAAAAATGCAGACTCCCAGACCCACTGGATCATAATCTGCATTTTAACAGGTGATTCATACATACTAAACTTGAAAAGAATGGGTGTTTAATAAAAAAGAACCTGAGAAACTGTTTCCAAAGATACATCATTGAGATTATTATCCCAAATAACTCTCAGAAATAGAAAGCCTAAACGAAAGTTTGGGTCTGAACAACCATGTGCCTTACACTGAAAATGTCCAGGGAAACCTTAAGAGGAACCAAAGGTCCAGCTTCAAGCATCTGAGAGCCAAAGGCCTGAATTCCCTGAGTATCGTTTTTTCCTAACAGCTTGCAACATCAGACACACTATGTACCTTCAGAAAGTGATGAGTTATACCATGTACAACCTTCATAGCAACAAATTATCAATTTACAAAACTCAAAGTCAACATATTGTGCCTCACAGTCATTTAAGCTGGCAGGACTTTAAAGTACACACAAATCTGAAGTAATGCGTTGGAAATATATGATTTATGTTAAACAGTGTACTGGAATTTAAACATTCGTATGCTTCACCAAGCCCTATTCCCGGCCAATCAGTTCACTTATCAGCTTACACAGACACTTCCAACATATATTACCCAGCTAAATTTAATATTTAAAAAATTTTAAGACCTTTCTGTGTATTTTTAAAAATAAATCTTATTTCAAGTAAATCTCCTGAGCTGCAAAAATACCACCACCATCACAACAAAATAATACCCCAAACAGCCCTGTGCTATAAAAGGAGCTGCTGGTATTGAGAGAACTCTGCCTCTAACGAGAACCTTCTACAGAGCGAATGAAGATGGCAAAGCCACGAAGGCCTTCGGTCCAGTAAGGAACACGAAGCAGCGTGTCAGAAAGAAATTGTTTTTCTGCTCCTTTTGATGGGTTATGCTTTCAAGTCAGGAAATGAGAAACAGGTGTGCCAGAGGGCACACACAGCCTCACTCCACACTGAAAAACACGCGTTTTCAATTTGCAAACATGAAAGGGACTCCTGTTGAATGAAAGAAGAAATGAAAACCCAGCTCTGTTTCTGCGAACCATATGAAGGCAGCTCAGAAAGGCTTTGACAAGTTGTTCGACTTCCTCCCTCTCCGACTGACAGCAGGTAGTGCTCGACAATGGGAAGGAAAAGGCATTCTTTCAAGTGAGAACAATCAAAGGGAGAATTACATGAAGGATCAGAGTGCTGGCATTTTAACCCATCACTTGATCTTATGCTTCTGTTTCTACCATTTCTTTACCTTGGGTTTTAAAATTAGAAGTCTGTTCTTTCACCAAACAACAACAAAGCAATGCAAAATAAGTATCTGGCCAAAAAAAAAGCTGAGAAAGTACAAACATCAAAAGAACATCTTGGAGCTCACTTGATCCGTAGTAACCCAAGTCTACAGCATCTTTCAGAGAAAGACTGACTTTTCTTCATGATGTCCTGAGCTCTCCTGGGGCGCCAGAGACATTTCGGTGGCGATATGAGTGTCATGGGTGGTACTAAGCATAAAAGCAACGGGTTTGGGTGGGACTTTGGAGAGAGGGTGTGTGGCAGGAAGGGAGAGGTACTAATGGCGGCAACAAGAGTCAGGTGGCCAGATGCACTGAGGTCCCTTGGGGAGGCACTGTGGGGCACATCCCTCAGGTGTAGGATGGTGCAGGGCAGCAAGCCTTTTATTACAGCCAGTATTTCAATGTATTTCTAAACTGGCAAGAAACTTCCCTGTATCATCGAGTAAGGCCATAGATTTCATGTGCTTCAAGGACAAGGACTGTCTTTTTTATCACACCCAGACACTAGAGCACAGGATAAGAGCCTCTAAAATAGCTTGAGAGCAGTTACAAGTCTCCTTCCATAAAAGCAAAATGCCTGAACTCGTGTTATGTGGGAAAGACATCCTTCATACCCTTTAAAATTATGTTTTGAAGAATATATAATGAATCATAAAAATGTTCGTTACATAATATAAAGGGACAAGGACTAACAGAAGCTAAATGATATTGTCGTTTTTGTTTTATCTATCAAAAATCTACCAAAAAATATTAACACGCTATCACAGCATAGCAAAATTATCAGTTTCATTTTCCAATTTCTTTTCAATAACCATGTGTTATTTCACAATCAGGGGAAAATCTACTCATTGAAAACATCCAAGATACATGATAACCAAAGCTGTCACACTGAACTGGTTTCCTAGGAAATAACCTAGCAAAATTCAGAACCATCAGTGACCTTAGTTAACTAAAAAGCAGGAAATAATATATTAATAGTTCATCAGATATGAAGTGACTTAATGAGAGTAAGCAGCAGTCTTAGAATAGAACCCTCATCTCACATAACTAGTTTTGGGAAATGTGCTGGGAGTTTATCTACTCTGTTATCTGTAAATGAACAATATTTCTTCCCCACCCACACTAACCAATCAGTCCAAAGAGTCAAGTGCTTTTAAGATGATGATGTTTACAAATATATTAGGGTTTTATCTATGCTCACGTCTAGAAGTCATAAATCACATAAAAAGATTTCTCACAGTATCATTCCCAGCCCTACATATTAAAACCCAAATGATTTCAGCCTAAGTGGCTGCCCTCTAAAAATCTTGTCGAGTGTGAAAGGTTATGAAGTTTATTGTTTCATAAAGACAAGAAGCTTCTGAGAAGCCACACTGTCAGCCATGTAAGTGAGAAAGAGGACGGCCTAGGAAGGCATATAAAGGAGGCAGAGTGGGCTGAAGAGCCTGGATCCCACCCAGCAGAACTAACAGCAGCGTACTGAACCCCTTGACCACTCTCGCCTCTCTGTCTGAATCACCACTCATCATTCCAGATTGACCTCAAAGACGAAAGCTCTGTCTTCATCTATCTTCCAAAACAATGAGCATCTCCCTCCTCAAAAGGGTTCCCACTTCATACTAAAGGAAATTTAAATACTTAGTCAAGGCCATCCATAGAGAACCCAATAAGACCCCAAGTTAAGATCCGCACACTTTGCACTCAGCCCTCTTCTTCAGGGATCCTCTGTTCTCATCAGAACACACTGCTCTCAACCCTGCACTTACCTTCCTCTCAGCCCTGATTCATCTGGGCTTGACCTAATGCACTCCACCTGTTATGGATTGATTGTTGTGCCCCCCGGCAAATCCCTATGTTGAAGCCCTAACCCCCAAGGTGATGGTGTCTTTGGGGTGGTAATTAGGGTTATATGAGGTCATGAGGGTGCCCCCCAACCCATGATGGGATTAGTGTCCTTGTAAGAACAGGAAGAGAGACCAGAGCTTGCACCCTCTTGTGCTCCCTCTCTCCCTCCCTCCCTCCCTCTGTGTCTGTGTGTCTCTCAACCCTCTCTTTCTTTCCCTCTCTCTCTCCCCCTCACTCTCTCCCCACCATATGATGACACAGCAAAAAGCTGGCCAGCTGCAAGCCAGGAGGAAAACTCTCACCAGGAACTGAATCTGCTGGCCCACGAACTTGGACTTCCCAGCCTCTAGAACTTTGAGAAATAAATGTCTGTTGTTTAAGCCACACAGTCTATGGTATTTTGTTATAGCTGCCTGAGCTGACTAAGACACCAGCCCAATGTATTTATTTGTTCATATTCATTCACATCAATTCATTCAACAAACATCAGAGGCTCTATCTGATGAGCACCATTCACACATCAGTGAGGAAAGCTGAGGAAAATCCCAATCCTCATGCAATTTCATAGTAGAGTGGGGTAGAAAACAAAGATAAAATAAACAGATAAAAGATATTAATTGTTAGACATGATACATTCTGTGGGAAAAAATAAAACATGGGAGGGGGATAGGGAATGTTGGCTGAGGGAAGAGTTACATGTTTAAGGATGGGGTGGTCAAGAAAGATCTCAGTGAGAAGGTGAATGATCTGAATCAAGAGCTGATGAGGTGGGGGCAGGGGCATAAGATATGAAGGGTAGAGAGTTAAAGGGAAAGGAAGGACTCAGGCAAAGGCCCTAAGGTGGGAGTGTGCCTGGCATGTCTGAAGCATAGCAAAGCAGGTGAATGAGCAGGGGACGAAAAGCAAGAGCTGCAGCCTGAGGGGAAGGTGGGTAGCACCCTGTATAAGGCCTTGCGGGCCCTCAGTAAGGGCTCTGGCTATTCTGAGTAAGATGGGACACGCTGGACAGTTCAAAGAGGAGGTATGACACGTGATTTGAGTTAGGTTTGAACATATTCCTTCAAGAGTTGTTGAGAACTGAATAAAAGGGAAAAGGAGCAGAAAACAAGGGACTAGCTATGGGGCTCCTGCAATAACCCAGATTAGAGATGCAGCACATTGAATGTGCCGATAGAAGTGAATGTGCTAAGAAGTCATTGGATTTTAAATATATTTAGAGAGGAGAGTAGACAGGGTTTGTTGCTGGAGTGGATTGGGTGAGATATAAAAGAAAAGAGGGTCAAGCATGACTCTAAGATTTTGGCCTGAACCAATGAGAGGCTAGAGGTGCCATTTGCTGTGTGAAGAATCAGGTGGGGACAGAGAGGGCAATATCTTGCCTATTACATACACAGGTGGGGGCTTTGAACAAGCAGTTAAAAAACTGAGTTCCGGGGGAGAGGCTCAGGGTGGAGATAAAAATATGGGTGTCAGCATATATATGGTACTTAGCCACTCGACTGGATGAGAACACCAAGGCAGTGGGTATTCAAAGACAAAGAAAAGGTCAAGGACTAGGCCTCAGGGCACTCCAACACTGAGAGGTCAAGAAGATGAGAAAATTAACAAAGGAGACTGAGAAGCAGCAGCCAGTGAAGCAGGAAGAAGACCAGTTTGAGTTTGATCAAAAATAGTATTTCCGGGGAAGCAAGTCATTCAAGCAACTGTGTCAAATGCTGCTTACAGGACTAAGGGATGACACTGGCTTTTGGAGGTGATTGTTAATCTTGACAAGAACACGTCAGTAGAGTGGTGGAGGAGGACGCCTGACTAAAGTATATTTAAGAGTCAATGAGTGGAAATAACTAAGAAAAATAATAGACCGCGAGTACAGAGGGCTCCTTGAAGAGTCACCTTGAAAGTTGCTAAAAAAACAGGGAAGAGAGTGTTGGAAGGGAAGCCAAACCCCTAGGTGACCTGCACCCAGGGTCCAGAGTAGAACAGGGCTCTAATTCATGATAATCAAGAGACTAAGCCACCAAGAGCACTTGTGACATACACAGAGTACTAAGGAGAAATAATGGATACTCTTACAAAGGAAGCAGAAGCACAGATTCCTGCCTGCCTCCCCATCCCATCTGGGCCCCCAGACAGCAGTGACCACAGGGCACATGTCAGTGTCCCAGCAGTGGTGTCCCACTGGCTCTTGTGTCATGTGACTCGCAAGGAAGGCTGCATTGTGCCATCCTGACAAAGGAACCTGGGCAGGAGCTTTGCAGCACAGACTCGTCAGACAATCTCCCACAGAGGGGCAGAGGAAGACCTGTGGCTGCCTGTTAGGTGGAAGAATCAAGAAGGGGTGACATACCTCCCAGCCCTTGGGAAGGAGACTCCAATCACTGGCTCAGAAATATCAAAGCAGGAGCCTGGCCTCATTCTTTGCATTTTTTATCCCATCCACCTTTGAAGCTACTCTTAGCAAGCCGTGGCCACACCCTCAGTACTCTCTGATTTCTGGATCAGCCAAGACCTGGAAAATCAAAGAACCTAGAAAATCAGAAATCACTGGGTCTCCTATTGAGTAGCAGACCTTTCTCCATGCAGAAGCCTATGTCTTCTGATCTCTAGTCAGCTGCCATAAAACCCCTGGACTTAACTGTTTCTCTTTAAGAAAAAAACCAGACTGCACAGACAAGTAACAGAAGACCAATGCTAAGGTCAGCCAGAGCATAAACTTAATCTCTTGCTCGTTCCTCCTTCTGATCTTCTGATCCTCAATCCGCTCTTCCTTTCCATAGCCAGAAAAATACCACAGATGGATCTTACATTACACATCTGATGTGTTACTGAAAAATCATGTGTGAATCTGATTTTGTCAAACTAAATCAAATTTTAAAATGCTATTTAAAGAAATTCCATGATGAATAATCTTTTTGAAAAGACAAGTATCCCTCTAGAAGAGAGAAGAATCACATACACATTTCTCTTTTTTATTGAAATATATTTGACATATAACATTCTGTAAATCTAAGGTGTACAACATGTTAACTTGATACATTTATTTACTGTAATATGATTGCCATTGTGTGGTAATTAGCACTTCCACCACGTTATATAACTATTCTTTCTTTTTAATGGTTGGAATAACTATGTTCCAGTCTCTTAGCAAGTTTGATGGTTATAATAAAATATTGTCCATGCATATACATTTTTAAATTTTAAGTTGTCTATTAAGCATTTACTAAGTGCAAAGCCCTGTGCCAGGCACTCAGGAAACACAAATATACCCACAAGCCCCCTTTTCTTTTTTTTTTAAATTAATTTATTTATTTTTGGCTGCACTGGGTCTTCGTGGTGCACGGGCTTCTCGTTGTGGTGGTTTCTCTTGTTGTGGAGCACGGGCTCTAGGTGCTTGGGCTTCAGTATTTGTGGCACACAGTCTCAACAGTTGTGGCTCTCGGGCTCTAGAGCGCAGGCTCAGTAGTTGTGGTGCACAGGCTTAGTTGCTCCACAGCATGTGGGATCTTCCCAGACCAGAGCTCGAACCTGTGTCCCCTGCATTGGCAGGCGGATTCTTAACCACTGCACCACCAGGGAAGTCCTACAAGCCCCCTTTTCTCAAGAGCTTATGTCACCACTTAAAGAAAGCTTGAAACTAATTATTTATTTTCACAAAAAAGCTGAGAATAAGAAAAGCACACTTTTTTTCACATTTTAAATTTTTGGAAATTGGGAGGTGCACTGTAATTGATGGCATCCTCCCATGGCTGTCCTCTAGCTTGCAGCTGTGACACAGCCACCGCTGCCTCTAGAGGTCAGCTGTTCCCATTTGTTGACCCTTCGGTTGAGTTGTGTGCCATGTTGGAACTACGTGTTTTGAGTGTAACTGCCATTTATAATGTCTTCAAAAGGATTACGGTATGATACACGATTCAAACCAAAAGTGATTGTATACATAGGAAAGCATGGAAATAGCAAAAGGGCATGACATTGTTACCAGGGAAGCAAATATTTCTCGTTGGAAGAATACCCCCAATTCTATAGTTTCTTGTAAAGCAACAGCCATGTGTTAAGTGATGAGAAAGCCGTGTGTCATAATATAACTGGCAGTCTCTTTTTCCCTCTAGTGTATGTGTCTTACATTGGTATATTTTATTCTTGGATATTACAGTAAAAGTACAGGCAACAAAAGCAAAAATAGACAAGTGGGACTACATCAAACTAAAGAGCTTCAACATAGCAAAGGAAATAAGCAATAAAATGAAAAGGACACTTATGGAATGGGTGAAAATATTTATAAACCATACTTCTGAAAAGGGGTTAATATCTAAAATAGATAAGGAACTCCTACAACTCAATAGCAAAAAAACAATATTAGAACATGGGCAAAGGACTTGAATAGACATTTCTCCAAAGAAGACATACAAACGGCCAACAGGTGTATGAAAAAGGTGTTCAACATCATTAGTCATTAGGGAAGTGCAACTTAAAACCACAAGATATCACCACACATCTGTCAAAATGGCTATTATCAAAAAGACAAGAGATAGTCACTATGGAGAACAATATGGAGGTTCCTTAACAAACTAAAACTAGAACTACCATACAACCCAGCAATCCCACTACTGGGCATATACCCTGTGAAAACCATAATTCAAAAAGAGTCATGTACCACAATGTTCACTGCAGCTCTATTTACAATAGACAGGACATGGAAGCAACCTAAGTGTCCATCGACAGATGAATGGATAAAGAAGATGTGGCACAAATATACAATGGAATATTATTCAGCCATAAAAAGAAATGAAATTGAGTTATTTGTAGTGAGGTGGATGGACCTAGACTCTGTCACACAGAGTGAAGTAAGTCAGAAAGAGAAAAACAAATACCGTATGCTAACGCATATATATGGAATCCAAAAAAAAAATGGTTATGAAAAACCTAGGGGCAGGACAGGAATAAAGATGCAGACACAGAGAATGGACTTGAGGACACGGGGAGGGGGAAGGGTAAGCTGGGACAAAGTGAGAGAGTGGCATGGACTAATATATACTACCAAATGTAAAATAGATAGCTAGTGGGAAGCAGACACATGGCACAGGGAGATCAACTCTGTGCTCTGTGACCACCTAGAGGGGTGGGATAGGGAGGGTGGGAGGGAGACGGAGGAGGGAGGAGATATGGGGATATATGTATATGTATAGCTGATTCACTGTGTTATAAAGCAGAAACTAACACACCAGTGTAAAGCAATTATACTCCAACAAAGACGTTTAAAAATAAAAAAAAGACGAGATAAATGTTGGTGAGGATGTGGAGATATCTGAACCTGCATACACAGGTGGTAGGAATGTAAAATGGTTCAGTTACTATGGAAAACAGTATGAAGGTTCCTCAAAAAACAAAAATGGAACTACCATATGATCCAGCAATTCCACTTCTGTGTATTTATCAGAAAGAATTGAAATCAGGATCTCAAAGAGGTACCTGCACACCCATGTTCATTGCATCATTATTTACAATAGCCAAGATATGAAAACAACCTAAATGTCCTTGACAGATGAGCAAGAAAAGAAAATGTGGTATATCCATATAACGGAATATTATTCGGCCTTTAAAAGGAAGGAAATCCTACCGTATATGACAACATGGATGAACCCAGAAGACATTATGCTCAGTGAAACAGGCCAGTCACAGAAGGACAGACACTGCACAACTGCACTTATATGAGGCACCTAGAACAGTCAGACTCGTAGAAGCAGAGGGTAACGGTGACTGCCAGGAGTTAGCAAAGGGAGAAATGGGGAGGTGCTATTCAAAATTCATAAGGTTTCAGTTGTGTAAGATGAGTAATATCTAGAGATCCATACGTCAGCTCATTAAATCCTCATAAATATTAAGATAGATGCTATTCCTGTGGTACAGATAACTCCTTGCCAGGATGTCTCAGCCAGTGAGTGGAAGAATCAGAACAAGAACCTCCCTAGCTCGGCAAATTTCCAAGATGCCGGAACATTAGTCAGCGTTTGCAAGGTCAGCTCCTGCCCCGCTACGCTCTTCCCCACTCTCCACTCATTCCTCCCCGCCGTGATGAGAACAACATGCTGGAGTTTATCCCACAGGCTAATGACCACATCGCCTGTCTGGCCTTAGCAGAGCCCTACCCTGACCATAACTAACTATCTTCCCTCTGTCTTTCAATTATCACCTTCCAAGAACTATAAACCTAAAATGCAGGCCAGGTCTCTGGATTTTCTGCAGCAGCCTAAGGCACATGTCTTTTTTATTTTGACCAAACAGTTGCAAAATTCTGTGCTCCACCTTTCTTCTGACGTGGTCACCCAACTCTGCCATGTGTTTCCGTCGTCAACCTCATAGCAACAGCCCCAGGAGAAACAAGGGCGAAGCAATCACACAAAGTCCCACAGATGGAAGCAAATGGAGACTTGCTCTATTATCCTCAGGTTCTGTAGGCTGATGATGGTTAGTTCCTAAACTTAAGAAGGATATAACATGATGAGCTGGGCATCCAAGTTAAAAAGCTACACTAGATATCATAAACTGGAAACCTAAAGTTATCTTTAGTCATATAAAAAACTATCTTCAGTGGATACAAGATGGGCAAAGAAGGAAATATTCAAGGGGAAGGGAGAAAGACCTTAATTTTACAATTTTAACTTTACCCACCCACTGCCATCTACTTCACAGAATCAAATCTATAGAGATTTATGTGCTCTTATTTCACATCACCAAATTTCAAAAAGGGAGGTGGACAATCCCAAGGAGATTGAATTTCTTTTCCAAAGTGACACAGTGAGACAGACACTCATGATTCCAGCTTCAAGTAGAATTCAGGTCTCCTAACATTTAAATAGCAACACACCAACTCATGAACCACATACTGACCAAAATTAAAGTCAACACAACACATGATACCAACTGATATTCCTTTAGGAAAATAAAAATGGAACAATGAATTACCTATTTTAGACTTTGGTTTGTTCAAATACCACAATTTTCCATAGACATGGGCCATACTTCATTATGCACAAGCTAATTCCTAAGTATTATGTGTAAAGATTTTCATGTGCCAGCAATATTAAATTAAAAATGAACTCATATTACTACATTATGCTCATTTCTTCAAAATGGAGAGACTGAAAAACAATTTTTTGTCTATTATATTCGTATGGTTTAGATTCAACATTAATTTGTGTTTGGACTTCACCTGAGTGGCTCAAAATCACACTTTTCCACCAATGCAAATAATGGATCTGAGTCAGGAGGCTGCTACAACAGGCAGGCAGGAGCTTGGGTGTCTGAAATAACAGGGTCAGGTCAGTAGAAATGGAAAGAAGCTACAAATATGAGAATGGTACCAAGATTTCAAGTCTGACCAAATAGAATAGTGAAGGCAGTAAAAGAGAAAAAGAGTACAGGAGAAAGATGGCCAAGGCGTGGGAATAAGGAACGAGGTGTTCAGTTGGGCTGCTGAATCTCATGACACCCACAGGGATGTATCCGACAAGAAGGCAGAAAGAACTCAGGTGGACTTCAAGTGAAAAGTCCAGAGTAGAGATAGACGTGGAAGCCAATATGTTAAAAGATAACCGCTGAAATCATGAGAACAACAGCAATAATACCAGATCACCGAGAGGAAGCACACAGTGAGATGAAGAAAAGCCGGCAGAGGCCCACACTGGGGTCGTTAGCAATGGGAAGAGTCCGTGTGACGAAGGACAGAATGGAGCATGTCAGGGAAGCAGAAATACCCAAGAGAGGTTCAGGATATATTCTGGAGATGGAAAGAAAAGAGTGACCTGTGCCAGAGACCACAGAGAGGCAAGAGTGAGCGGGAGAGGAGGGCTCTTGGACTGGGTGGGTGGTCAGTGTGGTGGGACAGAAAACAACGTGGCAAGAAACTGAAGAGAGAAAGGAAGGAAAGGCAGCCCTGTCTACCGGCCTCCTGATAAGGCCTGAGGACGTCGGGGAGAAAAGCCTAGGACTGTAACTTGAGAGACAGCACAGCAAAGGGGATGAACCAATATTATTATGTCAACCATGCATATCAACTACATGAAGAGCTTCAAGTACGTCTGGCAAAAGCATATGAAAACCTGGGTCTAGACAACAACCATTCTGCCCATTAAAATCTACTCCCCACTAAAATATATTAAATAGATAACTAATGAGGACCTACTGTATAGCACAGGGAACTCCACTCACTACTCTGTAATGGCCTATATGGGAAAAGGATCTAAAAAAGAGTGGGTATATGTATACATATAACTGATTCACTTTGCTGTACACCTGAAACGAACACAACATTATAAATCAACTATACTCCAATAAAATTTTTTTTAAAAATCCACTCCCCCCAAACATACACTCACTCTCTCACGCACACACACACACACACACACACACACACACACACACCCCTAAATGAAAATGACTCTTCTAATACAAATACAAAAAAAGGACCTACATTTTATCAAAAGTGTAGATGCCATAAACTACACAGTTTGAAACACACCTTGTAAGTTTTATGTCAACATTTTACTCAAGAAATGACCTCTTAGCTTCTGAAATGCCTTGCTACTTTTATATCATTTTGACCTGAATTTGGTACTATCATGAGTCATTAATGAAAAAAAAATCCATTAAAAATACAATTAAATTTTAGTTAACTCCAAAGTTGTATTGAAAATGTTAGCAAAGCCTTTATACTCTATACTGTGATACTTACGTTATGAAACAATTCTCAAAAGCTCCCAAATATCAAAGATTTTTCAGGCATCAATGTTCTTTCCATGTGACGTCTTAGCACATGCTTTGTGTTTACATAAAAATATGGTTTTCAATCATTAAATGACCTACAAGGTTGAAGTTATGAAAAATGGTCATGAAAGCAGCAAATACCTGAGGTACTCACAGCTGTGGAGTAGGGATTATGAGCTCCAGTATTTTCAGCCCAGCAGCCACATCCATAAAGAGCAGCCTGGGAGGAAAAATAGATAAATACAATATTTTAAGATTATTATATGTAAGTACTAGCTTTCACCAGAAGACAGAAATCATACCCATCTAATAAAGCCTCATCTAATAATGATGTATAGCAAATGAGTGATAACCAGAGGTTGTATAAGACCTACCCAAACAATGGTTCTAACATTAACAAAACTATATTTTCAGCTATGTACTAATCTAAAATTTTTCAGAAAATAACAAAAGAAAGTTTCTTAGTCTCATCAACAGCAATTTTTTCCTTCCCTGAAAAATCTTCCCTCTATTGTAGTTTGCCAGGTGTTGCTCTTCTGGCTCCTTGAAATCACTGTGGTTGCCTTAAAATAACACTTGTCAAACTAGGTGTGAGTCAGATTTCTTGGGGAGCATGATGATAGGAACCTTGGTTCCCAGATATCCTGATGGTCTGGAGGTTGGCCCAGGGATCAGCATCATTAACCCAGGCCTAGGAGCCCAGAACGCGGGTGGTCCTCCTGCCACGCTCTAGCAAATGCTGCTTTAGGTTTTATTGCCTTTTCCCTGCCTCCTTCGGGATGGCACAACAGAACTGCAAACAGGTATACACCGAAGGGCCCAGTATCTGCTCACCACTGTGCTAGATTCTGCCAGATAGAAAGAAAGGAGACAAAAAGGCCTGTTCAAGCTAATTGCTTTGTGAGGTGGTGGAATAAATTTATATGTCTGAAACCACCAGGAACACAATAAGCTGCTGTGGTTTTATAAAAGTGTGTGACAATCATTCCTATTTTGTTTCCAACAGTGCCACCCAGAATGTCTGGATTCACCTCTTCAATAATCACAATGATTTTCTCTGCCTTTGGAAGGGGAATCACAATTGATAACCGTTCCATTCCTTAGAAGCAGAATTAGAAAAACCCTTAGATAGCTATTACAGAGAAATACAAGGAGGCATGGTCAAGAATATTCATTATCACCTGTTTGATAAGAATGAAATACTGAAAACAACATACATTCAATCAGTACAGAAATGGCTAAATAAACATTGGCATAGCAATATGTGGAATTTGTTTCAAACATTAGAGAAAAGGATTAAGTTTCTTTAAAAAGATTTTTAAGAACTATTACAGAAGAAATTCTGAAACCTATTGCGTTAAAAAAAAAACAAACAGCAAACTACAAGACATTCAGTATTCTCTGTGATTGATAAAGGCAAAAGATAACCCCATAAAATAGTACTGTTATATTCTAGAAACTCACTTGTGAGGACTGGAAGAAGCAGCTTAGACTGAGAATGGTGACCAGACAGACTTCAGCTTTCTATGATATTTTATTCTTTTTTACAAGGACTTCAGAACTAATTTGCTGTAATATTCTACCCAGAACAAGGATTTTCGTGAAATATCCCAGGCACTTCTGATACTGAGAACCTCACCACCTCATGTGGGAACATATACCCCTTCTGGACACTTTCCATTGGTGGAAAGTTCTTCCTTAACTTCCACCCACCAATCCTAGGTCTACTCTCTGGAAATACTTTAACCTTCCCCTAAAGTTCTCCAAACTTTTGAAAACATCTATTCTAATGCCCTGATTCTCTTTTCTCTCTCAAAGAATTTGTGAACTGCTCCCCAAGACATTGAGATGCACACACCCACCCCACTTCCCTAATGACCCTCCCTGAGAAATGATCCAGAGTCCAGGATAATTGGAGGTGAAGTCTGACCATGTTCATGTGATCCACAGTTGCCATCCCCCACTGTCACTGACAATACCCCTCTTAAAAGTAGAACCAAGAACTGAACACAACACCCCTGATATGGCAGACATATTGAAAACACCATGCTTCTAAAACACACAAGACAGCTGGGTGAGAGTGGCAACTAAAAGCTCTATGGAATTAATTCAACATATGGATTCCAGAATAAAATGGCAGACTTGTGGGATAAGCCATTCCACTGGTACTACCTAGGCTGGGTGTTGGGTCAGCCGAAGCCTCAGAGAGCATGTGACCTCAGTGGAAGGGCCCATTCTTCCTTCACTGGAAACCCTGGATCTTAGCCCATTGCCCTTTCCATTTCCCACAATTATCTTGACCAGGAGTCTGCACCTAAAAAATAGTAAATATGGCCAAAGGACACCCCTGAGAAGCCCAGTGGAGGCCATGAAAAGGAAGTTTGTTTTACTCTTGTTTCTCCTCTCTATGCTATCTCTCCTCAATTTCATGACCTAAAGTTGTCTTCCTTCTTAACCTTCTGAAATTGGTTGGACTGAGACAGTGATGGCTAAGATAAAAGAAAGAATCAGAGACTGTCCGTCTCTTATCCACTCCTCTGGATAAAACATAACAACCTTAAGCAGATCTTTAAAAATAAGGGCAACAGCAAAAGGTTTCCTTCTTTTTAGTAGTAAAATTTTATCAAAGCTATTAACATGCAGTAAAAGTAGGTCATACAAATGATGATATTATTATAATTTAATCTTCTCTGGGTCTTTGTTTCCTCTTTTATAAAATGATGGTAATAAAAACACCCACCTCACAGTCTTGCAGGCACACTTGCTGCACAGAGCCAGTGATTAATAAACAGCAGGCTGCAGCTGTTATTAGGAGGCACTATGATAAGCAACTGAAATGAATTATGTCATTTAACCTTCTAGAACTTTGTAAGGTAGCTACTTATCCCCATTTTATAGCTGTGGAAAGTAGAACTTAACGGCGTTGAGTAACTTGTCCATGGGGAGTGGACTGGTAAGGGGGGGGTGGTTAGAATAAAGTTTTACCTAAATCCCAAATCCACACTCTTAGCCCCTTAACTCAACTGCCTGTTTGTGTGTGGGTAGGGTGAGGGTTAGGGGAGAGTAGAACATAATGACAATAATTTCCCTCTCGTGTCCCGTTTGTAAGTTCCAACCATTACGATAAGCTGAGGAAGCAAACAAGTTCTAATTCAAATTGCCACTTCAGCAGCTGGGTAATACGGGTAATATGCTAAAATTTTTAAAGAGTTACTTGTGCATTTAAAATGTATATAAGAATAGCTAGTTTCAGCACATTTTAAAAAAATAATTAATCTTTGCTTCTTTAAATAGTTTGCTTGAGTATTTTGTTTCATTCTGTCCTGATCCTCAAGAAGAACGGCTCTTTACCTCCCATCTGATGCTTGCATATTTCTAGGCTTATTGCTTCTCCTCTATCTGAGCAATATAACACGATTAAGCAACTGTGTTTTCCTGTAAGCACCTTTCTTGACTCCTCCACACCCTTTCCTGATTTATCAGCTCTCACAAACTATGCATTCATAAACTAGACAAGTGGGGCAAATCAATATGCAAGGTTGTTTTTTTTTTTAATTGAGGTACAATTGACACGCATTATATTAGCTTCAGGTGTACAAAATAATCATTCAAGGCTTCCCTGGTGACGCAGTGGTTGAGAGTCTGCCTGCCAATGCAGGGGACACGGGTTCGTGCCCCGGTCCGGGAAGATCCCACATGCCGCGGAGCGGCTGGGCCCGTAAGCCATGGCCGCTGAGCCTGCACGTCCGGAGCCTGTGCTCCGCAACAGGAGAGGGCACAACAGTGAGAGGCCCGCAGACCGCAAAAAAAAAAAATAATAATAATAATAATCATTAAATATTTGTATATATTGCAAAATGATCACCACAATTAGTCTAATTAACATCCGTCATCATACACAGTTACAGAATTGTTTTTCTTGTAGTGAGAACTTTTAAGACCTACTCCCTTAGCAACTTTCAAATGTGTACATGTTAAGTTTTACAGTATTTCTTTTTCCAGGGCAACCCCACGTGCAGGGTTCGGTGTAATATCCTGCTAACGTAGTCCAGCACAATCCTTGGTTCTGTTGTTGCTATTTTGCTAACGAAAACAAACAAAAACCAGTAAGAAAGTCATGGGAATTGCAATGCAATGAAGGCGCCTCTGCTGGCTTTTCTCTCTCCTTCTCCACCGAGGCATCCAGATCTGATATGCCGAGCTTGGTTTTCTTATTCCAAACTTGATAAATACACAGGGCTTTATAATGTGGAAAAATACCATGACCAGACAAAGGCTTTTTATATTGAGTTCAAAGCATTTCCACATGTTGAGTAATCATTCCTCATAAATCCCCTCGTATTGTAGGCAAAGAGTAGCACAAAATTAATTATTCTTCCCTTCCCCTTCCCACCATAGGACTGTGAGTGGCTTGTCCACAATAAAGGGCAGATCAGGGAACATCACTTGGGGCTTTGCAAAGATGTCCTCCACGAAGCAGATCACTCTGCTCCAAGCACTAGCTAACCACCACGTCCAAAGCAACTGTGACACTGACTCTTCTTCAAATGTGGGAGACAAAGCACACAGAGCACGCCAAGAGGTGCTACAGATGCAACACGAGATCCAAGCACTGAGCTTAAGCACACCCTGTGCAACAACTTTAACAGATTCTGTGAGGGTGTCCAATTCATTTGTTCACTCAACAAATATTTATTAAGGCTGTAAGTAATGTGTCAAATTGGTTTATTCCCAGAAAGGTTATTGGATCAAATGGATTGTTAAATTTCATTCTCTGTTGGGTACTAAAGGCTGGATGGAGATGAGGAGTCAGGGGTGAAGAAGATGTACAAGTGAACAGGGAATAAGCCAGTTGCACATAAATTAGACCCTTCTATCTCGATTTCTCAAGTGGTATCATGTGTTGGTGACTTGGACTGCTAGTCAGTCTATAAAATAGCTGAAATGCCTAATCAGAGGAGGGATTAGAGGGTCAAAATGTTACTGTTCCTTGAATGGAGGAAATACAAAATGTAACTCTAAAACTGTTTTTCCACCTGGAAAGCAAGCAGCCATATAGTCAGGTGCTGGATCCTAAAGAGAATGACATTTACAAAGAAAGAAAATGGAAATGGATGCACATTTATTAAATGTCTGATAAATGCCCAGGCCAGTAGCTAGCCTGCTGAAAGTAGCCAAACATAGGATTACCAGTTATAAAGATCAGGAAGAACCCTATTACTGTGAGATAGGTTTTAATTTTAGAAAGAATCCTGAACAGGTATTTGATGATTTATACTACATAAGTGCTAAGAACAATAATCATTTGTTTTTTCTAAAGAAAAAAAAAATATCTCTACTGGTTCAAAAACTTGTGGGCTAGAAAATTCCATGTTTCGACTTGGAAAACTAGTTTAAAAACCCCAGAATCACTTACCTGCCCCACTCTCCCTGGATGTTTCAAGGCCAAGCCTCCACTGGAGACGGCGGCAGCCACGTTCCCTTCATGGTCCACAACCACAGCGCCCACCGTGTCCAAAGTGCCCGAGTCATTCTCCTGCAGAGCAAAAGTGGCCAGAGCGTTCGCTAAGCACAGTGTGTGACAATGATGTGACCACACAGCACTTGTCAGGACAATCATGACATAACAAAATCTGAGCTAATCCTTAACCGGAACATTCAGCAATCTCCTGAAATTATTTATTATCAAGTTGCCACTTAATCCGGTTCAAGTCAAAACTTATTCTCCACTGTAAGATCCTGAACCAAGAGTGTCTGGTTGCTTTTCTCTAATAAAAAGCCTAATGTGCCTTTCTAAGGGAGGAAGAAAAAAACAATTTAATATAAATTACAGTATATCGCCGTGTCTCCTTAATCTCAAGAATTAAGTTCACGATTGAGAATTTATAGAGGAAAAGATCTATGATGTAAGTGAACTAATAAATGTCCTTATTAGTATTTTTTAAATATTATATACAAATTTCTAAAAGTAATATATTCAGCACAATAAATGAAGAGAGTGACATTTCTAGTCTTGGTGTAGACCATGCTACAATTTTCTTTTATAATTCCTTCCTTGTGAGAAAATGGCAAGCTCCCTTCTCTGCTATATTAATAACATGGTTGCCAATCATATGGCAGAAAACTGCACATTCTTGGGAGGCATCTTTGTGTTTCTGTGTCTTATTCCAGGTGCCACAGGCTTATTAAGGCATTTCACATGTAGTGACCACAAGCAGCTGTCTCCTACCTCAAAGATTTCTGGTTCACCTGTGCAAGGCAGACAAACTTTACACTGCTGGATAAAAATCAGAAGTAAAGGAAGTGGGAACAAAGTTTCATGAAAAATTATCTTTTTTATATATTAAAAAGGAGGGCTACTACAGGTCTTTAGGTTCATAGCGGTCATGGTGGTACTCTTACACTAGGGCACTGGGCCCCAGAACCTGAGACCCCTACCCTCACCCTAGCACTCAAGTCTGTATGAAAGAGTCAGGCAGAAGCCCATGTTCAATGAGACCAGCTCTCCCTCCTGTATGGTTTATGCTCATACTACTTACTGAGCAAGACATCATTTGTGCTGAGGAGGTACCTGCCGGAGTGGTTTTTGAAATACCACATTAAGGCTAGCCCCAGAAAAGTCAATGGGATCCCAAGGCTGCCTCAGAAGTTGAAAAACATTGAAGGGAGTTTTGAAATATTGGAAGCAGAATGCAAACAAAAGATTTTTCCTTAAAGGAAACTAGAAGAGGCAGAGTATGCCACAATGAATATTATATTAAGTCTATTAGGAGAAGGTATATCTAGATGTTTGCATTTCTTTGGTTATTTCTCTAAATTCTAGCTCCCCTTAAATATACTGTTCCACTATGACAGTACTTACTTTGATACAACAGGTGTAACTGACTGAAATGAGTGCTGAGTCCCTACTCTCCCTCTTAACAGCAGCTGGGCAAGACCAGCCAGTGGATCAACATGGCCATATCCCAGAATATCACAGTTCTGGTGGTAGGTTGTCTGAATTTTAAGGATAATTTCCTAACCTGACTGTAAACCTCTGAGGAAAGGTCTGATCCACTGTTTCATTCTGCAAACAGCACACATTCAGGACATCCTTATTCTTTAAGACAACCCTCAGAATGGGAGAAAATATTTGCAAACGAAGCAACCAACATGGGATAATCTCCAAAATATACATGCAGCTCAAAATCAAAAAAACAAATAACCCAATCAAAAGATCTAAATAGGCGTTTCTCCAAAGAACACATACAGATGGCCAAAAAGCACATGAGAAGATGCTCAACATCACTAATTACTAGAGAAATGAGAATCAAAACTACAATGAGGTATCACCTCACATCGGTCAGAATGGCCATCATCAAAAAATCTTCAAACAATATATTGCTGGAGAGGGTGTGCAGAAAAGGGAACCCTCCTACACTGTTGGTGGGAATGTAAATTGGTACAGTCACTATGGAGAATAGTATGGAGGTTCCTTATAAACCTAAAAATAGAGCTACCATATGACCCAGCAATCCCACTCCTAGGCATATAGCTGGAGAAAACCAGAATGTGAAAGGATGCATGCACCCCGATATTCACTGCAGCAATATTTATGATAGTCAGTCCATCGACAGAGGAATGGATAAAGAAGATGTGGTACATATATACAATAGAATATTACTCAGCCATAAAAAGGAACGAAATAGTGTCATTTGCAGAGACGTGGATAGACCTAGAGACTGTCATACAGAGTGAAGTAAGTCAGAGAGAGTAAAACAAATATCGTATATTATCGCTTATATGTGGAATCTAAAAAAATGGTACAGATGAACTTATCAGCAAAGCAGAAATAGTCACAGATGTAGACAACAAACTTACGGTTACCAAGGGGGGAAGAAGGGGTGGGACAAATTGGGAGACTGGAATTGACACGTATACACCACTATGCATAAAGTAGATAACTAATGGGAACCTACTGTTTAGCACAGGGAACTCTACTCAATGATCTGTGGTGACCTAAATGAGAAGGAAATCTAAGAAAGAGTGTATATATGTATACATATAACTGATTCGCTTTACTGTACAGCAGAAACTAACACAGCATTGTAAAGCAACTATACTCCAATAAAAATTTAAAAAATAAAAATAAAATAAATTTGGAGTGGGTTTCCCTGGTGGCGCAGTGGTTGAGACTCCACCTGCCGATGCCAGGGGACACGGGTTCGTGTCCCGGTCCGGGAAGATCCCACATACCACAGAGCAGCTAGGCCCGTGAGCCATGGCCGCTGAGCCTGCGCGTCCGGAGCCTGTGCTCTGCAACAGGAGAGGCCACAGCATACAGCAAAAAAAATTAAATAAATAAATAAATAAATTTGGAGTAAATAAAGCACATCTGTATCCCTGGTATAACAAAACCAAGCCCAGTAAGTGACGATATATGCCCCGCCATTCTAACGTCAGTCTTCCATCTCCTTTTCTCAAGAGTCAATTTCATAAAAGGCCAGAGAATGACACTATCTTAGGGAAGATTAACAATAATCAGGTTTACTCATTTGGTATAGACTAAGTGGAGTCTGTCTTCTTTGGTAGATAAGATGGAATTATCAAAGTAAAGAAATTCATTGGACACACTTTATTCCAGAAAAGAGAGATAATCCTAAAGACAAATGTATTTTTAAGATGAACATTTGTTTCATTTTTCTAAGAAATAATTCCTAAATCTTTATATCCTTGCAACCTCAGATAGAGATTGTTTCTTGTTCATATGCCAAGTCTTATGTCATCTACAGGAGGGCTTCTCAAACTTTAATGTGCAGACAAATCAACTGGAGACTCTGTTTAAATGCAGATTATGATGGAGTAATCTAGAGTCAGTCACGACTGTACATCTAAAAACCTCCGAGTGATGCTGATGCTACTGCTCCATGGACCCTACTTTGAGAAACAAGGTCTGATAGCATCCCACAAGGTCATTATCAGCCAGATGTCTGCTCTACTCATTCTAAGGCAAATAATTTTATAGGCACAAATCTGCTGAAGGAGAAACTTAAACCACCTAAGACCAACATTATGTCAGCATAAAAGATTTAAGCTCTATCTTGTTCAACTACCAACTGGCAGCATATCACCACAACCATAACACTATGGACATACTACAAAGTATTTTAAAGTATGATCTTATTAGTCTTACTGGTTCTTTTAGAAATAGACGACTCTCATGCAAATAAAGAGGCACTATAAAATAACTTGCCTCAAAAACAGCAACAACAAAGTCAGGAAAGGGTATTCTTTATTAGTTCTTTTTTTATTCACTGTGACTGCTGATCCTACTCAAACATTCTATAAAGTAGAATCTTACTGAGGGGACACATAACATATACACAATGATATACGTTATCTGTAAAACAATTCTCTTAGCATTTCAATCAGGATATTGTGAACTATAACTCTTATCCCTAACCAAACTACTATAGAAAGCCACAAAAGGATTATACATAGATGGATTTACTGTAACTTGTTTTTCAAAAATGAAAAATCAAGCGAAAAATAGAGAATCCTGTTCCAAATTAAGCTAAATATTCCTAATGGCTTGCAACACCTGCAAAAATCAGACTTACTTCATAAATATTCAAGAATTAGTTCACAGATTTCACACACTGAAAAGCAACTTGAAGGATGATGAAATAACATTTAAGCATTTTTATGAAGTGCAGATAAACTGAGTGAAAAACACTGGTATTTTGGCTATAATAATTTCACAGAGCTCGTTTGTACAAGAATGAAATCTAAGAAAGGCTAAAAACACACAATGACTGCTATTATATAGAGCTGCTATTATACTCTAACACTCCATAAATACTTAGAAGTACATGCACCACATAGATACACATGGACCTATTGTCCCTGACTGAAACATGCTAGTTGCATTAATTTTTTAGATAAAATTGTGACTAAAAAGCAGTGGCATAAACTATAGTTCCCATCAGAATAAACACATGTATATAAAGTTGGCATAGAGATTGCATGTGTTATGGAAAAGACTGAAATAAAACTTTCTTGAAGTAACCAAGGATCTAGTAATCTCTGTTGGGCTTAATGTCAAAAGTTTTCATTTTTCTTGCTCCAAGTTGGAGATGGCTATTACACAGTTATTGTAAGAATTAAATTAAGTAACATATGTAAACTAATAAATCCATCAGAACAAAATGTAGGTACTTTCCACATGAAAATTAAGCCTCTAACCTGCACTCTGAACTCTGAAACCTGCCAAGAGACACCATCTATCAGTTACTTATCTCACTAACTTGGTCTTTCTTCTGTACAGAATTACTCAAATATCAAATAGCTAAAATATAAGAATAATACCTCAAGTGTAAAAGTGCATCCTGAAACTGATGTATGGTGGGATTATTCTAATGCAATAATAATACGTTGTTGTTTTTTTTTTTAAGATACCAAACCTTCCCAGTACACCTTTGTTAGGCTGAAAGCAACATTATGATTGGCCTGAGCTTCCACTTGAGAAACACAGCTGACTTAACGCCCTCTGTAACAGCACAGTAACTTCAGCATAAAGCTTTACCACCTTCGAGCATCCTAAAGATGGAATGATACCTCTGGCTACAAGAGACTTAGATCTGGCTCCAGGTCTATCTCCTAAAACCAGCCCCCTACAGTGGGGCCACTGTGGGCTCAGAGTATATCAGCTGTGTGTGTAAAAGAAGTACAATTTAGCTAGAATTATCTACTTACATGTATCTGGCTTGGCTGAAACCAAGGAAAATTTGGATATAAGAATATCCAGTGACCCTTCAGAAAACTACCCTTCTGATGTCCAATACTACAAATGATGTTTCTGTAAACTACAGTCATAATGTCTATTTTTAAATAATCCTTGATTTTCTTTGCTTAATAAATATGCATTAAAATTTTTGCAGCACTATATAATTAGTGCCAAATATATCTAAAACAGAGAAAAAATTATATTATATAAAAATCTCTATTATTAATTCCCTAAATCACTCAACTCTGAAAACAGAAACATTTTCAGCTCAAAATAAAAATAAAGTGTGTTAACAATGCTTTTAAGGGGCTTTAATATATCTGGATTACAGCTTTAATTATAAATTCATATCATAAGAAGTTCCAGAGGATTACCCCAAAATTCCAGACTCTCAAAGGACAATGTTTTCCAACTGGCAGAATTCCTATATAGTGTTCTGGTGGCTAATCTCAGTGGTTTTTTTTTTTTTTTAATAATCTTACAAATAATGAATTACAGATTTTTTTCTCTTCAAAATGGAACCGTTTGAGAGCCTCAGTGTACATGTTGAGTGAGCACGTGTAAGTGATGGTAGAGACCAGAGGAACATACTCATGACTTAGATTATTGAACTTAGATTATGAACATACTCATGACTTAGATTATTACACAGTTGAACAGTAACAACCACCACAATGATAACTTTACACAGCTTTAAATCATTTTTATTCTTATTCATATGTTGTTTAATTAATATTATTTATTTGAACTCATAATGAACCACTGGTTAAGGATAGCAACCTAAGATATACTGGAGTTGAAATAAAAATTAAGGAATTTAAGAATGATGATAATTGTGACAAGTTCCTTAAGATAATATTAACTAGATCATTAAATTGCATCCATTTGATAAAAACACTTATAGAATACATCCCAATGACTTAAAATCAGTTTAAAAATTAATGATGAATATATCTAATTTGGCTTCTGGTTTTTCTGGAATAAGTATTACTCACAATTTTAAAATTCTAAATCAAAAAAATTTTAATTCTAAATTAAATATACACACCTAGCTATGACAAAAGACTTGTCAAGAATGTTTATAGCACCTTAGTCAAACTGCAAGAGTCAAAACCTGGAAATAACCCAAATGTCTATCAAGAGGGGAATGGGTCCACAAACTGTGATACAGGCAACAGTGGAGGACTGCTCAGCAATAAAAAAGAACTAGTGATATGTACAACAATATGGATAATCTTTTAGATGTATGCTGAGTAAAAGAAGCTGGACACAAGAGAGTACATAATATATGATCCCATTCATCTGAAGTTTTAGAACAGGTAAAACTACTCTATGGTGAAAAAGAATCAGAAAAATAGTTGTCTTGGGAAGGAGGCGTGGACTATGAAGGGGCGTGAGGAAACTTTCTAGAGTAGTAGCAATATCATATCTTGTTACATGGTTGTATACACATATCAAAATTCATCAAATTATACACTTAAGATTGTGTGTGTGTTGCTGTTTGTTAAGTTTTACCTTAAAAAAAGAAATCAACAGCTGATGTATCTATTTTAAAGTACACAACCAAGAATTCAAAACGTCAGGTCATGAACAAATTTTTCAACTTTTTCCTAATAGTATAATACAGTTATATTTATATAACATTTAATACACATTTGATTGCAATTGTAAGCAAGTGGGGGTGATGGAAAATATGAAAGAGATAGTAAAAAATATGAATGAGAAAAAGTCTACTGTATGCCCAACTGGAAAGAATTGACAGAATAGAGAAGTGAAAATATTTAAAGAGAAAATAGCTCAAATTTCCCCAGAACTGATGAAAAACAAGAATTCAGATCTCTTGGAAGCCAGAGAGAAAGAAAAGGAGCCAGACAGAAAGGAAAGCTCACCACAACAGAATGAAGGCAGAATTCCCAAAGTCCAATGGGAACCAGAAGGCAGTGGTGTATTTTCAAGGTACTCAGAGAAAAGTAACTATAAACCTAGAAGTGGGTACCTAACAAAATTACCTTTTAGGAACAAAAATAAAATAAATACACTTATAAATAAAAAAATAAAATTTGTTTACCACCAAGAGACCTGCACTTAATGAAATCCTAAAGGACCATTCTATTTAATACTGCAAACTGCCCTCCTTCTAATCCTCCCTACCACCTTCTCACAGGTATTCCTAACCTTCCTTTCTTGACTCTACTTTATCTTTTTCCCATAACATGTCATCATCTTCTAAAATGTACCACATATTTTCATATTTTTTAAACTGCCAATCTCCCCCGAGACTGGAAACTCGACAAAGGCAGTAATCTTTGTATGTTTTAGGGACTTCCCTGGTGGCCCAGTGGTAAAGAATCCTCCTTCCAATGCAGGGAACATGGGCTCGATCCCTGGTTGGGGAACTAAGATCCCACATGCCACGGAGCAACTGAAACCCACGTGTCACAACTACTGAGCCCGCGTTCCGCAATCTACAGAGCCCACACACCCTGGAGCCTACACACCCTGGAGTCCACGCATCACAATTAGAGAGAGAAAACCTGCATACCACAACTAGAGAGAAGCCCGGGCGCCACAACTGGAGAGCAGCCCGCGCCTCAGTGAAAGATCCCACATGCCTCAACGAAGACCCTGTGTGCTACAACTAAGACCCACCACAGCCAAAAAAATAAAGAAGAAATAAATTTTTTAAATCTTTGTATGTTTTATTCACTAACATACGCTAAGCACCCAGAAAAGTACTTGATACCTCTTAAGCACTCAATAAATACCTGCTGAATGAATGAACAAATGAATGATATACTTTAAGAAGAAGGAAAATAACTGCTGTCATACGAATGTGTCCTTCCAAAATTTACATGTTGAAATCCTAATCCCCAAGGTGATAGTATTAGGAGGTAGGGCACTGGAAGATGATTATGTCATGAAGGCAGAGTCCGCATGAATGGGATTATGCCATTCTAGAAGAAGCCCAAGAAGCTCCCTTGTCCCTTCTGCCATGTAAGGTTATAGCAAAAAAGATAGCCATCTAGGAAGTGGGTCCTCACCAGACACCAAATCTGCCTACGCCTTGACGTTGGACTTCCCAGCCTCCAGAACTGTGATAAATAAATTTCTATTGTTTGTAAGCCATCCGGTCTCTGGTATTTTGTTATAGCAGTCTGAAAGGACTAAGACAATAATCCAAGAAGGAAAAGGAGACTCAGGAATGAAACGAGGAATAGGTAAGCAAATAAAATGGCAAAACTTCATGTAAATCAAAATTAATATTGTCTTTAAAAATAATAATGGTTAGGGACTTCCCTTGTGGTGCAGTTGTTAAGAATCCACCTGCCAGTGCAGGGGACACGGGTTCGAGCCCTGGATCAGGAAGATCCCACATGCCGCGGAGCAACTAAGCCTGTGTGCCACAACTACTGAGCCTCCACTCTAGAGCCCGCGTGCCACAACTACTGAGCCCACGTGCCACAACTACTGAAGCCCACATGCCTAGAGCCCATGCTCCACAACAAGAGAAGCCACCAAAATGAGAAGCCCATGCACCACAACAAAGAGGAGCCCCCGCTCACCATGGCTAGAGAAAGCCCGTGCGCAGCAACAAAGACCCAACACAGCCAAAAATGAATAAATTAAAAATAATAATGGTTATTATTAGAAGGTCAAGATTGGGTTTTAAAATCTGGCTATATGTTATTTATCAGAGATACACTTGAAAAATAAGGATATGGAAAAGCTGGAAGTAAGAGGACAGGGAAAAGAGAGAGAGATACCAAGCAGATACCAATCCAAACAACGTAGCTATATTAACATCAAGAAAATTAAGTTTTAAGACAAAAAGTTAATAGAACTAAAGGGTCTCTATGTGATAAATACTGAAAGTTTAGATACACCAGGGAGATATAGTAATTCTAAATTTGTATGTACCTAAAATAAAAAATAGCCTCAAATGTATGTAAAGCAAAAACAGAGCAACAAACAGAAATCAGCAAACCATAATACCTCACAATGAGATATTTTAACACATTTCTCCCAACTATGAATAGGTCAAATGACCAAAATAATAATAATAATCAGTAAGAAATAAAAGATCTGAACAGCATATTAAAAAGCTTAATTAGATAGGCATTCACAGAATTCTGTACCAATTAGACTGGAAGCATTCTTTTCAAATACAAATAAATACTTACAAAAGTTGACCATACATTAATCCATAAACTAAATCACAACAAATTTCAAGAAACATTATCATGAAACGAAATTGAGTTATGTGTAGTGAGGTGGATGGACCTAGCGTCTGTCATATGGAGTGAAGTAAGTCAGAAAGATAAAAACAAATACCGTATGCTAACACATATATGTGGAATCTAAGGGAAAAAAACAAAACAAAACTATAACTGATTCACTTTGTTATAAAGCAGAAACTAACACACCATTGTAAAGCAATTATACTCCAATAAAGATGTTAAAAAAAAAAAGAAAAAGAAACATTATCGAACAGAATACACTCTCTAACTACAATACAATTAAGTTAGGAGTCAATAAAGGTAAATAAAATTTAAAAATTAAGAAAGAAAAAAGTACCTCTAAATAACTTATGGATCAAATAAGAAATCTAAATAGAAACAAAAATATTTAATAATGAATGATAATAAAAATATTACATTTCAAAACTTGTGAGACGGGCTTCCCTGGTGGCGCAGTGGTTGAGAGTTGGCCTGCTAATGCAGGGGACACGGGTTCGTGCCCCGGCCCGGGAGGATCCCACATGCCGCGGAGTGGCTAGGCCCGTGAGCCTCAGGCCGCTGAGCCTGCGCTCCGCAACGGGAGAGGCCCGCATA
>NW_020185334.1:2292785-2425751 GCF_003031525.2 Neophocaena asiaeorientalis asiaeorientalis | reverse complement strand
AAAAAAAAAAAAAAAAAAAAAAAAAAAAAAAAAAACTTGTGAGAGATATAGTAAAAGTAGCACTTAGAGGGAAATTAATACCCAAAATATTAATATTAGAAAAGGAAACAAAAATAATAAGCTATGTGTCCAACTAAACAAGTTAGAAAGAGAATAAGGTAAACACAAGGAGAAAAAACAGAGATAAGAAGAAAAATCAATGAAAGAGGAATAAACACTAGGTGAAAAGATCCAAAAAGGAATAAAATAAATAAAAAGGAAAAAGAAGGGCAAAATTGATTCTGTGACAAAACAATTTGTTGTTTTAAACCTCAGCAAAGGCCTGGCCCTCCTGCCTTCTCCTCCAGTATGAGCCTTGGCTCTTCCGGAGTAACAGCAGATACTATTAAACTCCACACTATAGATGGCATCCTGACTCGCTTGCACTTCATCCAGTGCAAATATTGCTCTCTCCTCCCCTACCCTTGCCCCACATCAAAACGCTGCCCTTCTTCAAGTCCCAGGGCCTCAGTAACTCCAGAAAAGGTCTCCTGAATCATTTCCCATCCACATGGGGGCCCTGGCCCTAAAAGTACAACCTAAACCCCTGTGTGTAAGACTTTTATACACTGGCTTGTTCTAAGCTCTTTGGTGGCTTGTCTTCCCCCACTTCCACCTGGAAGCAGCAACTAACAAAGTGTCATAAGATAAATACCTTTTAATTGAACCTCATCAATAACTCAAACTTCTTGTCCTCTGAAACTGCATCTTGCTCAATTTTTATGCACAATCCAGACTCAGCCTATCCAAAGCAGTTTTCCTATAACCTCACGTTTCTCTGATTATTTCATATTTAGATATTCCCTGAATGTAATGCTTTTGCACATCACTGCTAAATGGGTTCTGTCTCAAAAGCACATCCTTAAACAACTGCTGAGAAACCTTTCACTCGTCCCATAGTAACCAAACTAAAGTCCAGACTCGTTTCTCACAATGTGGAAGTGATCTTTATTTCAGGACGCTGTGCATGCCCTTTGGTCTACTGTTCAAAACAAACTTCTAAGGCTCTTACCATCAAACACTAAGCCTCTCACTTTATCTATAAAGAAATGATATATCTTTATATTGGTCACACACTCCTCCGTTCAATGTTTTCTTTTGGTAACACTTCTTTACTGCCTTCCCAACCCCTTAAATCAATCATCTGGCACCAGATCACACTCCTCGTTTTTGACTAACCAATTCAGTTTCTTTAATTCCAGACTGCTTTCCTAAAAGCTCTAAATAATTAATACCCATACAGTATTTGAGTCTTAACTTCACTTTTTCCACTGGTCATCCTTCACTATCTTAAACTCAGTCACTGCCGTCTGGGAAACATGTTCAAGGGAGGAGGGAATTGAGATTATTTGGCAGTTTCACTTCATAGAGGCGCATATATGAGAGGACTTCAACCACACAGATAGCGCAAGACGCTACCAGCACACACACTAATAGGCTATGAATGTCATTACCTGGGCAGATTAAAAAACACATAAATAAATGAGCTAAGACCTTGCTAATTAAATAGACAGCAACAAAGTCTCTTTAATAATAGCAGGCAACCTTTTGCAATTTAGTTGTCCAATTTGGCTCTTTCCAGGAACACCTGGCCGTGGTCTGGACCTCTGGTCTTTCATTTCAGAGCTTACATTTACCTTCTCGGGATAAAATTACACTTTTTCTTTTAAATTCCAGAGCTCCAATGGCCTTTGAACTGAGTCTTAAAGCAGTGGGGAATAACAGATAAAGGACTCGAAGGTAACTTGGACAATCTGGAGTCTATTCCTGCCAATGAAACACCATGACAATTGGGATGGGTCATTAACCTGGATTTAAGTTCCACCCTCCCCAGATTGAAGAACAATAACTGACACCGACTTTAATAACACAGTAATAAGTTACTTTATTTGATATGAGATTTCTAAAGCAATATTCATTTGACCGTATAATTACAAGTATACTCACAAAAATAGAATTATTCAAAATCATAAATATATAACAACTAAAAATCAGCATATTAAAAAGCAAAAAGGAGCCAGAAAATGCCCATATACTTATTTATTTTTGTTCCTCAACAGATTAAAATCTTATTAGAAATCAGAGATAATTCTTTGATTTCAAAGAATTACAAAGAGTAGGAAGGAGCTAAGTATATTCTAGGATGTAAAATACAATCTAAACTAATCATGATAGTACTGTATCTTAGAAATTCTAACACCATTCAAATTAACCTCAATGATGTTTTCAGAGATTCCCAACACTCAAAAGCCTGTGTTTAATGCAAATAACCACCGGGACAGGCCCCACTCACACATAACTATGTTTCAAAACATTCTCCTCATTTGCTTCTAAGTACAGTTATTACAAACAGACGTTCAGGGGCAGCTCTGCCTATGTACTTACTTCCTCTATGGTCTATTTTACTTTGCTAAATTCTGTGGACAGTTGAATCCTATCGGCTGTTGTGCCCCCACTGGGGATTACAGGCTGTCGAAAATAGAGCTTGGTTTGACCAGCGAAGTGCACTATTTTGGTTTTTGAATACCTAAAAATGGAACATGTATTGCCACCCCCGCCACCCGTCTAGATGGTCTCACATATTTAGGCTACCTTCCTGGCCCCCATAAGCATTTGGGTTTGAAACCACTGTCCTGCAGAAACTCTGTGGTGCTTCTCACAGGCTTCTTCTCTTTCTCTCTACAGTTATGTAAGCCCTACTCTTTATCCAAGCCCCAGCTTAAATTCCACCTCTTCCATAAAGCCTACCAGGTACTTATGGTAATTTATCCATCCTGGTAATCCCTGCAGCTCTCACGGATGGTTTCATTCTTCTGGCACATACCAAATGGTATGATTTCCCTTTATTGTTTAATTCCTCTGGACCAAATGGGCAGGGCCTCTCTATTTACTCCTAAAGCCTACTTAAAAATCTGTATATAAATAGTACTCAATAAATGTTTGCTGGTGATAATGTTGAAGTCAAGGTAAAATAGGTACTGGAAAAAAACAAAAACAAAAACTGAAGATCCCATGAGGCCATGACCTCTGGTAGAAACTCCACTCAAAGCCTGTGCACTCCTCAAGGTCACTTGCTAGTTCCTCATAACCTCAGGTGACACAAATCAATGGAGCAATGAAAATGGAGCACTGCCTATCCCTTGAGCAAACGACATACAATGACCGCAGAAGAGATGGCAATGCTTGTAAAATAAAAATGCTCTCAACACAGAAAAAAAAAAAAAAGCACAATCACAAGCATCATAGACTTGTCTTAGCTTGCAAGGCAATCCCCATTTCCGTTCTGTCCCCGGTCCCTCCTCAGAAAATCACACCACCAAAATAAACAGGTGCTAGAAAATGGGTAGGAATTTTTGTTTGTTAAGGTGAAGGTCTATTCTTTTTCCTAGAAAATGACACATAGTCTAGGAGTACACTAGTAAAACAGGCATTTTACCTGCGTAACAGGAGAGGGACTTGGTCACGTTTCTCTAGATGGCTAGATGGGCACGCCCCCTTGTGGACACTTCCTGACTCATCTCTGAAATGGTCAGCTGCAACTGTGAGCTGTTTCTAAGAAATTATTTCCCTCACTTACTCAATAATATTATTATCAATAGTAATATTTCAGATAACCAAACTCTTCTTTCATTACATCCCCAAATACAAGCTTGTTAAAAGTGAGACATAGTTTTGAACTAATGTATGCTTGAAGCAATTAAAGATTCAAACTTATCTTGAAAGACCATAAGACTTAAAATTGAAGAAAATAACATACACTTTGCTCTCTCAAAAATTAACATTAGAATCATAGGCTGTAGATGTTTAAGTTAGTAATATAAACTGAGTAAAGGCATTGTTTCTAGGCACTGTGATAAGGATAAAAAAACAAAATGCTCATGCTTCCATATGCCTGCATAGATATGATAAAATAATCACACACCAATCTCAAAATGTCAAAGGTAGTAGATAATTCAATTCAACAAGCATTTATTGAGTGCCCATTATACGTACTAAGTAGAAGAAAGGAATGGGTTTTGATCTGGGTGGCATTTGAGCTGGTCCTTAATCCAGAGGACTTGGATTCAAATTTCAGTAGGTGGAGAAGTGGCTGGTATTCCATTATTAATTATCATTTATTCCACAAAGAGAAAGAGACATGAGAAAAACTTAGAAATAAGAACTTTCAGCAACTCCATGAAAAATCAAATACAGAAATGTAGTTGGTAAGAGAAAAAAGATTATTCAGAAAAGAAATAATGCAAGAGTAGGCTGGGCTCAAGTTTCAAGAGGGTTCATAAAGTCAGTTCTAAAAACTTTGGGTTTTAAGCTACATATAGTAAAGATTCTATTAAAGTTTCTCTCAGAAGAAGGACAAGACCAATGAAGGTATTTTTAAGGAAATGTATCTTGGGATAATACACAGAATTAAAGAGGAATGAAAAAAGGCTAGAACCAGGGAAGCCAGTTATAAAGATACTGCAACCATCCAGCCACCAAGGTAAAAAGGTATAGACTTGAGGGTGGTAAATATATCAAAAAGAAGCAAGCAAAAACAAAACAAAACAAAAACTAGTGCCTGTATTCATTAAACCAACTGAGTACTTATTATATGCCAAGCTGAGAAACCATGGCAACCAAAACAGATATAATCCCTGTCCTCCTGGAACCTGCACTCTAGGGAAAGAGAAAGACATCAAATAAGCACACTCAGAGAGGCAGCTGGAGCAGCACGACAGTTTAAATGACAGGTGGGAGGGGGAGAGGCAATATTCCTGGGATCTGGAATCATAGGGACAAAGGACTTGACTCAGGCAGAATCTTGACAGTGTGACCCAGACTGAGAGTAAAAGAGCAAAAGACTGAAAAGAAAGACAGGCACCTGCTCTTATCGAGTCCTGTGGGCTATGTTAAGGGGCCTATACTCTATTCGTAAGAGCAGCTGGAAGTCACTGAAGTTTAAACAGGGTCATGACAAAATCAAATTGCACTTTTAAATGATTCCACAAATGCTGTGTATAGAACTGACTGGAAAGGCAAGAGCAGACGGGTTGTGATGCTACTGCAGTCATCCAGGAGACAGTGATGAAGCTTGATTCTAGACATGCTGAGCTAAGGTATGACATGAAATGTATAATAAGAAACTGGAACAGTTCCGGGCCTGAAGAGGGGGGTGGTAATAAAAACTTAGATTCATCCATTCAAACACAGTTTCATTAAATGGGTACTGTGTCAGGTACCTGTGGAAAATGACAATGACCTGGAGACAAATTCTGGAATAAGGAGAAAGGAGAAAAGAGCTCTAGGGTACCTTCAAGAGAGCTAAATGAATAAGACTGGACATGAAGTTATTAACTGAATGCAATCATGTATATAATTACTAACTCCTCTAGAACGTTCTATGTTCATTTAAGCAACGATTACTAAGCAGCTTTTCTAGGCCCACTGTGATAAATTAGGCAGAAAAAGTAATGAGTCTCAAATGCTGGCCCAATACCTCACACACCGCTGAAGATTTTCATCAGTATATTGAGAGTAGAGCCTAAAAATTGAGTTTTACAACTATCCCGATGAAGATAATGGCCAGCCAGGTTTAGCATACACTAAAATAAAGGATCTCCCAATGAGAGGATCAAGAGGTTTGGACAAACTCCATGTTGCCAATGATAATATATTAGAGAATTATCAAGCTGGAAAGAATGATGGTAATCACTTGGTCCAGCATGCTGACTTTACTGCTGAGGAAACTGAAGTCTAGAGAGACTCCATGTTTGCCCAAGGTCTCTGGACTAGTTAACAGCAAACCTAGACTAGAAATCCTGGTCTACTGCACCCCATTTCAGCCTGCCCTACTTCCTCCACTCCTCAAGTAATCCCAGCCCAGGTCTTGAATTCTGAATAGTTTCTGGCATCTGACTTTTTATTCAAAATGTTCTAGGCTGATTGCAGAAGAGGTGGGCCAATCAGGCCTTTGAAAACTCCAGACAGTTTTCATTCAACCTAATTAAGCAGTGGGTCTTATCTTCTGATCTTAAAACATCCTAGTTATTGATCCGTGTGTGTGTGTGTGTGTGTGTGTATACACATTTGTCTTCTCATGTATTGGTCTATTCTGCTGGCCTTATTAGCTACACATGTGCCTACACTACTACATCTGTGATGGGTCAACTCAGGTCATTAGTACATGGTGATATCATAGGAGGACATATTTAAAAGTCCTGACTTAGAGTCTGATGCTCTTAACATCATGGTCTGAGCCAATTCCCAGACAGGAAGACTTCTATCTGTAGCTCCAATGAAGTTCCATTCACTGGAGGCATTTCCTTTTAGGAAAGCTATAATATGGTGATTTGCACATTATATACAAGATCGGCTGAGATTATCCCAATGATAATGAAGGAATGCTCTTTTTTCCCCTCCATTGATTCTGTTAAACACCAAAATTTAGAGGAAGCTCTACAGAGCTGATGAATAGTAAAAGTGGAGGGAGGATTTACAAGTCTGAACATATGATGTCAACCTATAACAAGTCTGGAAAACCACAGGTTACTTCCCTTACAAAATAAAAACAGCAGTTAGGGTCTGTTAACAGATTTCTTGCCTCACTCTTATCTCACTTATAACTTTAAAACAGTATAAATTTAAGGCATAGCTTCGTAACGGTTTAAGGAAGACTCGGGAAGAAATCCAACCTACTAGCTATTGAATCTTTATATGAGAACTTAGAAACTTTTTCTGAAACAGAAGAAAAAAGAAAATACTGCAATTGTCCAGCTATCAGGGGTTGAAATTTCTGGATTTGGATAACTGATGAATTGACATAAAGTGCTGCAAACCACAGACATTTAAAGAAACCCCATGGTGGCGGGGGGATGAATTGGGAGATTGGGATTGACATATATACACAAATATGTATAAAATAGATAACTAATAAGAACCTGCTGTATAAAAAAAATAAATTAAATAAAATTCAAAACAAAAAAAAAAGACCAACTTCAAAGTTGAAAAAGAGGTTTAAAAAGAGACCACCCTCTGCCTATGGAACGTGTAGCTAAATAAACTTGCTTTCGCTTTAATTAATTAATTAAAATAAAAAGTGATTTAAGGAAATGGAAAAATAAATAAATAAATAAACCCCATCAAATTATATTGCAAAGGAATAATGGTCATCAGACTGTATAACCTACATAAATGCATGAGGTGGTGGTAATCTAGTAATACAAGTACTTAAGTTACTGACTTACTGATTTACATGTTAAGTCTTATAGGCTTAATCAGTAATCAAGATAGCCTTAGGACAGGAAAATATAATTTTTAATATATTACTTACAATTCAAAGAAATAATTTCAAATGGAAGATAATCACTCCACAGGATGAATTTACAGTTTTATTTTAAAAAACCCACAAATATATAAAGTATATTTCTTTATGTAGAAAAGGCGGCAAAGAAGTTTCTTACTTCTGTTTACTCATATATCTATGCATTAACCATCTTTTTGAGAAACACGGAAAGACTCCAGATCAAGTAAATGTCTATAAGGCTAATTACTCCTTCCTCTGCACACATAATAAACATGTACACAAGTACAAATAGAACAATCTGATGAAAACATGTTGTTTTCTGTGCATTTATTTCCTTTGATCTTAACCTACCTCTCACCCAAAAAATAACAGTGATTTAGTATGATACAGTTAAGCGTTTATATAATAATTTCAAGATGGTGGATAAAAGGGAAAAATGTTACCCACAATATACTTCAAAAGAATAGAATATATTTATGTGAAGCACACAACGCAAGGCCCAACATTTTCTTTCTGAAACATGTGGCCAATTTGATGTCCCTATGTGGTGGCTAAAGAACACAAAATTAAAAGTTGTAGAATCTCTTTAGAGTGGTTTTCAACACACAACACTGTACAAAGCATTGCAAGATTTTCTAAACTTGTTCATTAGAAATTGAAGAATGAAAGATTCACACGATGGAAAAGGTCTGATTATCTTTCATTTCACCACCCTATACAAGTACTGCTTTACCTAAACACCAATGAAATTAATTGAAAACTTAAATTACTTCATAAAAGTGGTGAGACAAGGCAAAGAATTTCATGTACATCCAACTGTAAACTCTGTTATTAAAGAAAAAGACATGGAAACTATTTCAACAATATGCTTGTGAAAAATGAAGGGAAAAAAAAGGCTTGAAACATCAAAAATGCTGAGATCAAACAATACCCCCAACCTCTTTTAATACTCTAAGAATAAAAGAGCCCCTTCTAGTAATATCCAGGGCTAGCTGTTTGAAGCTGATATTTATGAAATCTAGATTATCCTGTGCATTGGGTCTGTTTGTTTTCCCAAAGTATCTCCTCTTTGTAGCAACTCTTTCTGTTATATAACAAGGTTATGTAACAATTCAGTCAGTTCTGTAGCAGGAGCTAAGAACCTCCATTGGCCAATGAGTTTATTAGCACTTCATTCCAAAAGAAAGCTTTCTTTTTCAAAAATGCTTAATACTAACACAACTACCTTTTACTTTTTGTATCAAAACAAAAGATAGACTTAAAACATGTATCACTTCCTCACATACACCACAAGAATTACTGATAAATATTCTAACAACATTGAGAGTCCATGGCAATCCTGTCAGGAGGAGAATGCAGATGCCCATGTGTGGGAACTACAAAGGACAGAGGAGCATGCTGAACTGCACCATTCCTTTTCACAAACACAGTTCTCGATTTGCCTAGCTCTGATACAGACAAACGTCAGTTACCACAGCTCAGTTAAATAATACCAGTCACTCAACAACCTGGTTCAAACTTCAATTACATGGTATAGTAACTGTGAGTAATTGAATAAAGTATAAACTTCACTACTAGGTCTTTAGTTGAAAGATCACTATGTAAAATATGTAAATGTTAGATGCCCATTATGATCAGTGAACAATCATGTCATTTCACTCAACATCTGTCACGGATGGGTCACTGTGCACAGACAGCTAAGTGTGTAGTTGTGTTACCTCCTTGTCTCCCAGTGATAAGTCCACGTGACATTTTACAAATATCAATCATCAAAAAAGGGCACTAGCCAACTAAGATGAAAATGAAGCAAAGAAACAAAAAGTGATAATGTTGGAAGTGCAATTCTAATAAAAAATAAGTGACGTTATGGAAGAAATAATTGATTGTGGGAATTTTCAACACCGCCACCGTTCAAGAGACTCAAGATCTTCAGTCAGAGAAACTTAGTGAAGACAAACCTGTCAACATAAATAAGGAATGTAGTTGTGACAAAAAGGATGAAGATGCCCCAGAAGAAGTGACACTGGCAAAAAAGCTGACATAAAAGGAACGCTGAGAGATACTGTACAACATGGAAAGAGCAAAGGATAAACTGTTGAAAGCTGATCCAAAATTAAAAAGAGCTTGACAATTCACCAAGACATAAACAGATGCTCACTCCATATCATAACTTACATGACAGGAAAGCAAGCACTGTTCAAACTACTCTTGATAAAGGGTTTTTAGACAGAAAAAACCTACTTTAATTCTGATGTTTTAAATTAGTGTACTAAATAAATACTCATTTTAATTACTTTTTTGTTTCTCTACACATTTATAACCACCAGTAAAAGAGTTTTTAATGTTTTGACAAAAATGTCTAAAGGTCATGGAAAAAGTGTAATTTTTTGCCATTAAGATCGGTTTGCACAGTCATTTTTATGGTCCAGCACTACCAGGCAAAGTGTGGACTATCTATACACTGCAAGGGAAAGAAAGAAGTAAAGAAAAATCCAGAACAGTTGGGTCTACACAGATAGAGGAGTGGAATAGAGCATAAACAACTACTACTTTTATATTACACAGCACTACAGGTAAATAATAATCTTTTCCTCCTCCAGCATGTCTTCCCTCTAAGTCACACCAAAAAAGCATGGATGAAACAGAGATGTCAATTATTAAGAATAGACAGTTACTCAGAATTTATTCCTTATTTTTTAATATTGTATCTTAAAACCCATGTATTCTTAAAGTGAGGACAAAATGTGTTTTATGTGATTTATAGGTAGATTAGCTGCTTAACCCACTACTGGTTTGTAGCAACAAGGGACATATTAATTGTCCAGAAGAAAACAATAAAAAAAGTTCTCCATTTACGCTACACATTGTAGATTACCTCCCTAATAACCACTCTCCTCCCCTTCCTTTGACAACAAAACAACTAATTTGCGGGGTGGGGGATGGGGGAAGACAATGTGTCTAGCAGCAAGCCATGAGCTATGAGATAGTAATGAGGAAAATCCACTTCATTTCCTAGGCTCCTTTGCAACTGGGAATAGCCATGTGACCAAACTGCGCCCCTTGTCCACTGCCCCCAAAAAAAACAACTAAAGAGAAATCTATTGAGAGAGATTCTGGAAAACTTTTGCATCCCAGTTAAAAAAGTGACGGACCCATCTGGCACTAGTCTCCCCGCCCACACCCTCCATGGTCTCACCTTCTTCTCACCTTGAATGCAGATGTGACACCTGAAATTATAGCAGCCATATTCCATCCATAAGACAAAAGGCATGAGAGAAAAGGCCCAAGAGAAATCCCAGATATGTTGGCTCCAGCATCATTGGAAACCTGAGCTAACGAATGCTTGCAGCCACCCACCTCCAAAATTCTTTATAACGAGGCAGAGGGCCAGGGAGCAGGGGGACAAATATGCATTTCTTAAGTCACCATCAGGTTTTCTATTGTTTGCAGCCAAAAGCATTCCATTAATTAACCATTCTTATTTTAAACTAAGTCAAATGTAAATGGTCAAAGACAAAGGAAAACAAAAATACTCTAATTAATTGAGGTAGCAAGCTGATTAAATATACTTCTTGCTTTAATTCTGATTTCTATTAGTATTGTGATAATGTCTGGACAATCAATTACTTTTTTAAGAAAAACGAGAAATATCAATGCAACAAAAATTGCTCAATTTATTTACTTTATTTTCAGGCTTTAAAATATTTATTCTACTGTATACTCCTTTCAAGACAATATTTATCTCCTTCAACACTGAGTAACAAAAAAGTGAACATTAGGAAAGTTACCAAAAACTCTATTCTTTTTATTATATTTATATACCCAACTCACAGCTTCTTTTATGTAGCCACAACACACAGTAGTTCCAGGCTTTAGTCAATGCTGGCTAACCAAAACTATGCTGAAACTATACACACAGGACAGGGAGAAATAAACTAAATACAGGTTGATTTTGAAAATAGCTATTTGTCCTTCCCTGTCACATCTCTAAAACATTGCTACGCTTCCTCTCAAAAATTACAATTTTCTGCGCCATTGGCTCCTTATCTGGCGGTCTTTTCTTTCTCGGAGCGTTTTTATTACCTTTGCCAAGGTTATACAGCAAACATCTGCAAAACAAAGCCTGTGGCCCGCATCCTTCCCTAAAGGCAGAAGCTGGGTCCTAGTCAAACACAGTGCTTTGTACACATTAAAGTTCATATATTCTGAATATTAAAAATATTTTCCTGTCATTTCAGGGGTCTAAAATACTCCATTTGAATCATGCCTGAATTCTACCTCTCCACCCACTACTAGTGACCTCCATTACCACCCTCCCTTTCTCCATTACAAGATTCCACCCAGAGTAGCACCCAGAGTACCAGTTTCCCTTCTTTCTTGTCTGAGATGAAGGCAAACAATGGCAAAGGCAAAAACGATGGTGTCTCAGTCAGTGACAGTCACCAAACACCTGAACATCCATTAACACATCTGTTCCTCCTAACAGCCCTGCTACGGGAGCAGAATTATCACTATTTTCAGTTAAAGATAAGGAAACTGAGCCTTCCTAGGTGAAATTACTCAGTGAATTCACAGAAGGTAACCGTGGTACGGTGTCTTGACCCTATCTCCCCACCTCTCTCTCCCCACTCCACAGCAAAACTTATCAAAAGAATTATCTCCACCCTGTTCTCCCTGATGGACCCACTCCACCTGCTCTACAATCCACCACATCATGGAAACTGTCCTCATCCAGGTCCAAAGTCTCCAGGTGCCGAGTCCAGTGGCCATTCCTCTGTCCTCCCAACTGTTTTATCAGCAGCACTTGACCCAGGTGATGCCTGACTTTGAATGCTCCTCTCTGCTTCCCAGACACTCTCCTGGTGGCCCCTCTGCCCCACTGGCTGCTCCATCTTTCTCTTTCGCTGGTGTCTCCTCCTCCCAGTGTAGACATGTTGGCCTGGCCCAGGGTTCAGTTTTCAGACCTCTATCTTCACTCACTCCTACTAAGTGAGCTCATCTGGACACGTGGATTTATATTCCTTTTGATGCCAATGATTGCCAAATGGGAATGTTCCCCCTGACCTACCCCTAAGCTTCAGATGCATAAAACCAACGCCACAGTTAATCTTTCCTGCTGCCACATCCAGCTTTTTATTGCAAATCCTCTTAACCAGGTTGATGAGTGGTTGTTTAAATTTTTCAAAAATTGAATATTCTCTGGGTGAAGGACAGAATCATAAAGAAGGACACATATTGTAAATATTTCCTTTTTATTTAAAACACAAAACCAATTCATTCATTCACTAGCCAATCTTTTCATATAAGACTTTCTCTGAATGTGAGCCCACGTACAAATGTTCCATATCATCTTCCTATAACACCCTGGACTGTCCTATGATTTCAAGTTTTATTTTATCTAAAAATAGAACAAGAATATAAATACACTAACAACACACTCTGAATGCAAAAAGCTTCTAGATTTTTACAATTTTTCTCAATCTTTTACAGCTGGTTTGCCCATGCTTAATTCTACAGCAACTTTTTATAGACCCACTCTGCTTTTTCAAGTTAGTTTTCAAACAAAGAACTCTTTCAGTTTTCAAGCAGACAATTCTCTTTTTAAACTCAATATTCATCAGTTTATGAGAGACAATGAATTATGATAAAGGATAAAATGATAAAAACAATGAGCATAATGAAGCTCTTGGTGGCACAAAATTCAACTGAAAGGAGTAGAGGGACATAGCACACTAAAAGTGGTCTATTACCTTGAGTGTCCAGGGTGCCTTGGCATCAGATAGTATGTTTTATTGTGAAAATGAAAAGCATTGGTTAATCTGAGTTCATTAAGGGAACATGAACTGAGAAAGTTCTTGATTTCCACTTCCCACCTCCATCACCTTGAAGCCATACTTTCTCCAGCTCCCTGCCCCACCTTAGTAAATGGCAATACACTATGACTAAACTAAAACTTTTAAATCCCCTCTCTATAAGGCATCAGTAATTCCTGTCTTTCTAGGAGCCCTTATAATATATCCTGGATATATTCACTTCTCTCCATCTCCATCCCTAACATCCACAGTCCATGTGGCACCATCTCCCAACTGTAATAACTTTGTAACTAATATCCTCACTTCTGTTTTTGCCTTCCCCTATTCACCACGTAGCAGCCAGAAAGAACTCTGTAAAATATGAATAAGGCAGTGTTGCTTCTCTGCTTTTACAATAACTCATTATTCATGAAACAAAAGTGGAAACTCCTCAAGGAGCCGGCATCTACCTACCTCTCCAGCTTCAGATCATACCATCCTCCTCTTGCCCACCATGCTTTAGGCACAATGCCCCTCTTCTCCATTCCTCCGATATGCCAAGTCCCCACCAGGGCCACTGTACATGCAGTTCATTTTGCCTGGAACACTATTCCACTGACTTCTCATAAAACTCACTTCATATTTTTCAGATGTCGCCTCAAATGTTACACCCTCAGAAAGGTCTCTAACTAGCAAGGTATCACCCTAACTAAAGGAGTCCTCTTTTGAGTCTCCCTCTCCATCTCTCATATCCAAGTTACTTTGTATCATATCATCTTGTGCTTTTTTTTTCCTTTATATCAGTTATCAAACATGGTAATTATCTTACTTGATTGTATGTTTATATGTTTCCGTCTCTAGACACTAAAATGTAAAATTTCATTAGAGCAGGAATTACCTCCATCCTGTTCACCACCATTTTCTTACTACCCAGCTCAGCACCAAGAGTAGCTGCTTAATAAATATTTTCTGAATAAAAAAATGAATCTTCTAAGTAAGACCAGATGAAGATATTCTCTATAATGTCAACTGATATTTCTATGCATAAAAACCCTAAACTGATGTCCCTGAAAAAAAGACCTGTATAAGAATGTTCATAACAGCTTTATTCATAAAGTACAAGCCTGGAAATGAACCAAACGTCCATCAGTAGGAGAATGGATAAACAACTTACAGTAAATGGGAATATTATTCAGTAATAAAAAAGAATAAACCTGTGACCCGCTATCTCAAAAACACTTTGTGAAAGAAACCAAATAGAAAAGAGTACATTCTGTAAGATTCCAATTATATAAAGTTCAAGAGCAACACAAAACATCTATGGTGATAAAACTCAGAGCAGTGGTCACCTATAAAGGGTAGAGAATGGCTGAAAGGAAGTACAAAAGAACCAGATATGTTCTACATCTAGATAGGTATATGGGTTACATGGCTATATATATATATTTATAAAAATGATTAAATTGCTCACTATATGCGAATTTTATCAGTTTTTTAAAAGAACAGAAGTCCTAAATTTGCTTACTCAGACATCACATGGGATGCAAAAACCGAAGAAACAGAACCACACTACTAGCCACTTTCACCAAGGTCTACCTACTCATTTGTTCATTTGCCTCCTAAATTTCTACTCTTCTATGGCAGAAAAATAAAAAGGTTTGGACCAAAATGTTTGATTAATTGTCCCATGTGGCAACATACTGGAAAAATATCTATCACCACGAGAGAAGATTTAGTATGCATTCATATGTGAATGAACCATATATAGCTATGACGGAAAGTATTAGCCAGTACATAAGCAATTATGGGACTAATCAATGAAGAATATTAACGAGATGCCAAGTTATATCAAATGACGATGTGACATGAGAACTCCACCATGAACTGTGTGCTAACAGACCTCTAAGCCATAGTTTGAGCATGAATGTTATGGTTTTTAATTTTTCTATCCCCCAAAACACCTAAGAAATGCCACACGCAGGCTCATGAGGGCACACAAATGCATGAAATGCAAACAAAGAAAATATAAGAACAAGAAACAGAGACATGTAATTAGAATGTACCAAAAAACCTACATGAATCCAATATATACATTTCCTTATAACACTCTATCCCCTGAACAGCCATGTTCATCCAGAGTTGCAAGGACCAAAACAGCAGCCAGGAGCCACATGGAGCTAACTGAGCACTTAAACTGTGGTGAGGACAAATGGGAAGTTAAATTTTTTATGTTATTACATTTTAATAAACTTTAATTTTAAAACAGAGTTTCAACTCAATTTCTGGGAAGTCTTAAGTATGTTTGTTATGTAACTTGTTATGTAAGCCTACTTTTTCAACTGTTAACTTTATGATATATAGATACAGATCATATTTCCAATGAAAAGTTAATGTCATAATTGAGACGTGCTGTAAGTGTAAAATACACACTGCTTTTTGAAGACTTAATACAAAAAAAAAAGAAAATAGACTAGATCACTAGTAATATTTTTTCACTGATCACATTTTTGAAGCGATATTTTAGATTCACTGTTTTAAATAAGTCTTAAAATTAATTTCACCTGTTTCTTTTAATTTTTTTAAATGCAGCTACTGGAAAACTTAAAAAGTACATATGTGGCATGCATTATATTTCTACTGGGTTGTACTATTCTGAGGCTTATATATCTAAATGCAGACTAAGTATATCATTATGATACATTAATTATTAATATTTCAAACACCTCCTGACCTTTTCACTTGATTGTCTTCTTTTCTTTAGTTGAATGAAATCTGTTTCCACCCTTTCTGCCAGCTCTAGTTTCCTCTTGTTTCTTTTAAATGCAGCTAAACTGAATCCTATAAAAGAAACATTAAAAATAACATTTGAAAAATATTAGGGCAATGGGGCAGATGAGAGATCCTGAAGAGCCTCTTCAGGACAAAATCCTTAAGAATGTTGGATAAAGGTTTTATAAAGTCTTTTCAGTGTACACTGAGGTGGGAGGGAATAAGAAAAATAACCTAAAGTAAAAAATTAAGAAAAAGTCAAATCCAGAGAGACAAGTGAGTTCTGAAGGTAGATGCTCTCCAGGAGTGTCTGCTAATGCATGCCATGGCCAGCTCTGGTTTTGAAGGTCTCTGTGCATAAGAGACAAGAGCTGAGACTCGGGACAATGCAGCAGGAGAAAACATATTGGAGATCATCCACATAAAAAGGGGGAACCCCAAAGGGTGATATGCCCAATGAAAGGGAAAACTAGAAAATGCCACAATATGCAAAGAATCAGGAAACTTGTAAGTCACAGCCTTGGCTATAAACGTAAGACAAGAAAAGTCCTGTTACACTTGGCTGGTTTGGGAAGGGGAGTTCTGTTTTGTGGGTGTGTGTGGGTGTGGGTGTTGGGGGGGGGGGGGGGGTGTACATGCATGTGTGGGTGTGTGTTGGTGTGTGTACACGCATGTGTGGGTGTGTGTTGGTGTGTGTACACGCATCTGTGGGTGTGGGTGTGGTGTGTGTACACACGTGTGGGTGTGGGTGTGTGTACGCGCATGTGTGTGCGCATGCGCGCACAAGGTGGGGGTGGGGGCAGGACACTGCTCTTGAAGAACAATTAGAATTATAAAAACAAAATACATATCTATATAACATTAAAGTATAAAAAAATATTTAAAAGTTCAGGCAGAATTAGGAGAATTCGTATTACCTATGTGGCCTGAAAAACACAAAAAAACAAAAATGATCTCGGTGAGGTAATGCTTCAAAAACCCATCAAATGCAAATACTCCCTGAAAAAACCCACCTTAGCTCACCCAGACCTCAAAGAATTCCCATGTTCCAATTAATATGAGCCCATAGTTAAAAAAACAGTTCATAAAACGAATGAGAAATAAATCACCAAGAATGAAAAAATAAAAGTCAGCCAAACATCAGAAAGTATAATCCAACCGGCAAAGACCTCAGATACTAGTGTAATCATATATAGAATATAAAACATGTTTATGCTCACAGACATAAAAAAAAGATATTGAAAATATAACTAAGGAAGAAAAGATGATAAAATTCCCAGGCAGACTTGAAGAAGAACCAAACAGAACTTCTAAAAATAAAAAATACAATAACTGGAATTTTAAGACTTGATATAGAGATTTAAACAATTAGATTCAGCTGACAAGAGAAATTACAAACTGGAATATAACACTGAAAAGATTACCAAAGTTTTCTGATAATGGCAGACTAAATTCTTAAGAGCAATTCTCCCACCAAATATTATCCAAAATGTAGATAAAATATGAAAAACACCACCTAAAAAGCATTAAAAACCTTATAAAAAGTATCGAGCTTTTCTGGGGGTAAACTGAAGACTAAAGCTTTTATTATTGCACTGTGAGCATCTGCCAACACTTGCGCACTTGAATTTGATTCCGTGGCATCAAGGAGAGGCATAAGTCAAACCCAGAGCCCATTAAAGGTGGGAGTTTCATAGGAGACACTTCCCACAGCAAGCTAGGGATTGAAAGGGCCAACATCCCCACAGGAAGGCTGAGCTAGAAACAAGCAAGTCTACCCCTACCCTCTACCCCAATACCAAGTGCATTTAGACAAGGTGGTTATCTTCAATGCACTGAAAGGAAATATCTGCTCACCCAGAACACTATATCCAGTAAAATTAACCTGCAAAAATGAAGGTGAGGGGCTTCCCTGGTGGCGCAGTGGTTGAGAGTCCACCTGCCGATGCAGGGGACACGGGTTCGTGCCCCGGTCCGGGAAGATCCCACATGCCGCAGAGCGGCTGGGCCCGTGAGCCATGGCCGCTGGGCCTGCGCGTCTGGAGCCTGTGCTCTGCAACGGGAGAGGCCATAACAGTGAGAGGCCCGCGTACCACAAAAAAAAAAAAAAAAATGAAGGTGAAATAAAAATAGTTTCAGGTGAACAAGAATGAGCAAATTCATCACCAGCAAGACCTGTACTAATGAAAAACATTAAAGGGTGTTCTTCCATAACAGGCAAAATAATACAAAGTGAAAGCTCAAAGACAAAAAAAAAAAAACAGGCAGGGAGAGGGGTGGGGAATTAAGTGCAAAGAAAAGAATATATGTGCAGGCAAATCTAAATGAAAATTGCAGTAAAACAATAAAGTGTCACAGTGTTTTTAAGTGCATATTTATTTCCCCCACATTGATGTAAATTAATCAAAATAACAGTGGGAAAATAACAAAGATACTCTAACATATTACCTTTAAGATTAATCAAGAAAATTTTAAATAAGGAAAAACAAATATGTTAGGAAAATTAAGTGGAAAAGGAACCAGAGTTGCCCTCAAGACAAAGTCTAAGAACAATAGTGTAGTAATGGACAAAAAAAAAGTAATGGAACTGACCAACAAGTTTAGAAACAAACTCATGTATATCCTAATAGAATTTGAGAATAACACTGCTTTTTCATACCACTAGGAAATCTATATGTTATTCAGTAAACTTTCTTGGCACAATACATTACCTATTTGGGGAAAAAAACACAAATTAAATTCCTACCCCACACTACACACAAATCTGAAACCTTTTAAGTATTAATGATTTAAACATATAAAATCTAAAAAAAGAAGTCCAAAAAGATTAAGCCATCACACAGTAGGCATAAATACCAGTCTTTTTATATCAGCCTTTTCTGAGAGAGATTTTATTTTTTATTTTTACTCGTTTTAACATTATAGTAGAATATTTTACATTGAATATTATCAAAGCCAGAATCCATCAAAAGGATGGTTCATTGATAAAACCATGTAAAATTTAAAATGTCTACAAGGCAAAAGACATCATATGCAAAGGTAAATGATAAGTGGCATCTTTTTAAATTTTAAAGTATATGCAAATAGTTATAGATAGGATTAATAACCTTGAATCAGAATAGTCTGATATAAAATTAATAAGCTGGAGCTAGAGGGAAGATGGCAGAGTAAGAAGCACCAGGAATCTGTCTCCCCACCTAGACAACAACTGGCCTGATAGAATCTGTCTAATGTTAAGTATTATACAACTCTGGAGTCTATTAAAGAGGAAGGTTTCCAGGGGAAAGCTTCATTGTAAACTGTGGTTAATTTGGGTCAACTTCAGCTCTTCGCACAGTAGCCTCCCCACACCCTATCCCCAACCCTGTGGCAGGCAGCTGGGCATACGCTCCTAGAGCAGCTTGCACATAGCTTGTGAGAGTCAGGGTGGGCAATAAAGACCCTCTCCTCCAAATACCAGAATCTGTGCTCTGATTGCTGGTTCTGGTCACAGAGGTACAGACTCAGAGGCAGACAGCCATTGTTGCAGTGCCTCTCCCTCCAGATGAAGTGACCTCCAGGGAGTTTAAAAGGCTAGTCCTTGTCTCCCTTTTTGGAGACAGACATTTAAGGAGATATACAAATGGCCAAAACGCACATGAAAAGATACTCGACAGCATAATCATTAGGGAAATCACAAGATACCACCTCATACCCATTAGGATGGCTATTACCAAACAAAAAACAAAATAACAAGTGTTGATGAGGGTGTGGAGAAATTGGAACCTTTGTGCACTATTACTGGGAATTTAAAATGGTGTAGCTGCAATGGAAAAGAGTACACTGGTTCTTCAAAAAATTAAAAACAGAATTACCATATAATCCAGCAATTTCACTTCTGGGTACCCAAAAGAATTGAAACAGATATTTGTACACCTGTGTTCATAGCAGCATTATGCGTAATAACCAAAAGTTGGAAACAACTCAAGTTGCTTCAAACCATCAATGTATAAATGGATAAACAAAATGTGATATATACATACAATGGAATATTATTCAGCCTCAGAAAGAAATTCTGACGCATGCTACAACATGGTTGAACCTTGAGGACATCATGCTAAGTGAAATAGGCCTGTCAGGAAAGAAAGAAAAAATGTGTGATTCCACTTATAAGAGGTACCTAGAGTAGTCAAATTCATAGGGACAGAACTAAGAATGGTGGTTGCCAAGGGCCAGGTGGAAGGAAACAAGGAGTTAGTGTTTAATGAGCACAGAGTTTCAGTTTCTCAAGATGAAAAGGATTTTGCAGATGGATGGTAGTCATAGTTATACAATGTAAATATACTTAAAGCTACTGAAATATACCATTAAAAATGTTTAAGATGGTAAATTTTACATTGTGTATTTTACCGAAATTTTTAAAAATGTACATGTATATTTATTTATAGCAGCATTATTTATTATAGCCCCAAACTGGAAATAACCCAGATGCCTTTCAATGGATAAATGATTAAACAAACAGTGGTACATCCACTGTTTAGCAATAAGATGGTACAAGCTATTGATAAGAACAACCACCTGGATGAATCTCAAGAGAATTATACTACGTGATAAAAAAGCCAATTCCCAAAAACTCATATCCTATATGATACCATTTATATAACATTTTTGAAACGACAAAATTATACAAATGGAGAATAGATTAGTAACTGCCAGGTGTCAAGGAAGGGGTGAAGGTTGGAGGTGAGTAGGTGAGACTATAAAAGGGCAACATGAGATATCCCTGTGGTGATAAAAGTGTTGTGTATCTTGACTGTCAATACTATCCTGAATGTGATATTGTACTGTAGTTTGGCAAGATGTTCCCATTGGTGGAAACTGGGCAAAGGGTACATGGAATCTCTCTGTTGTATTTCTTAGGATTGCATGTGAATTTATAAGTACTTCAAAATAAAAAATTTGAAACAGCATAACTGGCCATATTAACTAGCCATATTGAAATTAAGTGTTGATATATCATATACCAGTTATGATAAAACTCTACAATTACAAAGTATGTTTAATATCATGTTGTCTTTCAAAGTACCTTACGCAAAGGCAGAAAAACTGTAAGAACACAATCTAGCCAACAGAAAAGAAGAAAATAGGATTCCTTGTGGTGGAATCATGCCCATAAATTGAAAGAATAGAATAACATCCTTAATCTACTCTTTACTTAATTTAAAGATGTATCCCAGGTCCAATCAAAGCATAAAACAGCTGAAAATTAAGGAATAGATGCTGGCAACTTTGTAGCACAAACTATTTAAGGTTGTCCTTTACCAAAGGAAAACAAAATTACTTTCAATTTCAACTTTAATGAATTTTCTGGAAGAATTCAAAAGAATGTACACATTCTATCTCAGACATTCTGAAAACTGAATGCGCATTGAAATTACCTACAAAACTTTAAAAACTACAGATGCCTGGGTCCCATCTACAGAGTTGCTGTTTTCATTGATTTTGAGTGCAGCCAGGGCTTGTGAATTTTTCAAAGCTCCCCAGTGACTCTGATGTGCAGCCAAAGTAGAAAACCACTGCTCTACTGGTTACACCTAACTCCAGATACGATCAATCACTAAAATCATCTTATTAGGCAGTGCTAAAGAGCTAAGCCTATTAAATTCTCATGAAATCACATCACCAAGATCATTTTCACATCCAACATATTAATGACAGTGAGAATGATATTAATAGTCAACATCTGAGTGTTTCTATGCCCCCAAAATTGGAGTAAGAATTCTTGATACATTACCTCAAGGAATCACAACGTCTCCATGAGAAAAGTGTCTTGGAGGTAACTCGCCCCTGGTCACATAAAGGCCTCTAAAGTCTGTGCTCTGAGCTACTATGTGTTCATCAACGGTACCGACTATACAAAGACAGACTTCTCAAAAGTAGACAGCAAACCTCTTAGGAATCTGGCAATAGCCAGCAAAACAGTAAATGCACATCCTCTATGAGTCAGCAATTCTACTTCCAACTATCTACCCCAATAGAACACGTATATATTAAGTGATGTGTACAAGAATATTCATGGAATTATCAATGTTAATGGCAAAATCTAGAATCAACCTGAATGCCTATCAATAAAGAAACAGCTAAATAAATACGGTAAAATGCTATTCAACAGTTTAAAAATTAATTCATCTATATATATCAACATGGACAGATTTCAAAATACATCTTGCTGCATTACAAAAAATATTTTAAAAAGCCATGTTATAATACTACTTATCTACAAACTTACTAAAGATACTACAGTATGATACCATTTATCTACTTAAAAAAGAATACTATATATTCTTTTCCAACTATATATGTTGGAATACTATATATTCCAACATTTCTGTTGGAACAGAGAGAAGCAAATCAAACAAGTAACTGTGGTTATCAGACCGAGCAGGAGTCTGGGATTGGGAATGGAAGTAAAAAGGAAGACCACGTTTATGTAAAATGCTTCAATATTTAAGAAGATAACTTATTCCTCTACCACACAATTAAAAAGTAATAAATACAATGGTTAGATACATTTATTAATTTCTATTATTTTTATTATTGTATTTGTTAATAGTACACATTTACAAAACATCAGTTCCAGCTCCTGGTAATGAAAGAATAGCTTATATGAGACTAACCTACAGACCAATAATAATTACAAACTCTAGGCAGAAGTTTTAAACTAAAAAAAAAAAAAAAAGCCTATTTGAAGGCAAGTGACGAAAAGCTGGCAGAAATAGGAGAGGATTCAACCACTGAAAGAAAAGAAACACACTGGGTGAGATCAAAATTCAAACAGCTTTCACCATGAGGCACTCCCCACTCTGTGAGATACACAGAAAATAGAGCTCAGGTAGAAAACTACAGTCTTATTGGCCTGAGATGAAGGAGTCTGGGGCTACTGAAGCCACTGGAAAGTAAGGGAGGAATCCTGGAAAGGAGAAATCCACAAAAAAAGAAGCCCAGAAATCTATGTAAAAGTCCCCTCAAATCCTGAATGAGTCCTTGACTGTTCATACAGGATGCAAGATTCCGTAAAGTCCACTGAGGAAAATAACAGCTTTAAAGTGAACAGATGTTTTAGTAAATACCCATTGTCAGAGAGACAAAATTTAAAGTTTGAGACTTTCCACTGAAACCCCAGAAAGGCCATATCTCAGGAATAAAGACCACAAACTAGTACTAAGAGACAACTCTAGGATTAAGAAAAAAACTGAAATAGACTCACTTTAACAAAGCCAAAAACCAGGCTGTGACAATATCAAGGTGAACTGCAAATAATTTAATTACATGTTAGAACAAACTCAATATCATTCAAAGGATGATAACAAATCATAGTCTCAAGGTGTAATTTTTTTTTAAAAATTGAGACATGCAACTAAACAGAAAAGTGTGACCAAGGTCAAGAAAAAAAAAATCTATCAATAGAAACTGACCCACAGATTACCTAGATTTTAGAATTAGCAGTCAAAGATTTCAAAATAACAATGATAAATATGCCAACAATGGATATAATGGGTGAAGACATGGGAAATTTCAAGACAAAGATGAAGGCTGTTTTTTTAATGGAAACTTTAGAACTGAAAACAGTATTTTTTAAATCATAACATCAGATTAATATCAAATTAGATACTGCAGGAGGAAAGATCAATAAACTCAAAGACCAATTCAACAGAAATCAAACAAATAGAAGTGTGATGGTTAATTTTATTTGACAACTTGACTGGGCCAGAGAGTGCCCAGATATTGGTCAAGCTTTATTCTAGGTATGTCTGTGAGGGTATGTTTGATAAGGTTGAGATTTACATTTAATTGATAGACGGAGTAAAGCAGATTGCCCTCCCTTTGTAAATGGACCTCATCCAATCAGCTCAAGGCCTTAATAGAACAAAGATGCAGACGCTCCCCAAGTAAGAGAAAATTCCTCTTGCCTGACTGCCTTTCAACTAGAACATCAACTTTTTCCTGCCTTCATATTTGATCTGAAACATTAGCTGATCCTGGGTCTCAAGCCTGCCAGCCTTCACACTGGAACTATACAATTGACCCTCCCAGTTTTCAGGCCTTTGAATTTGGATTGAAACTTCCCCATTGGCTCTCCTGGTCTCCAGCTTGCTGACTGACCCTGCATATCTTGGGACTTGTCAGCCTCCATAATTGCTTGTCAGCCTCCATGATTGCCGATTCTTTATAATATCTCTTTAGATAGACAGATGATAGATAGATAGGTATCTTATTGGTTCTGTCTCTATGGAGAGTCCTGATTAATACAGAAAGCACCGAGAACAAAGACTGAAAAAAAATCAGAGCCTCAGGAACACATGACAGTATCAAATGTTTTAATATAAAGTGAAATTGAAGTCCTAGAAACAGATGAGGGAGAGCATGAAGCAGAGAGTCCAATAGTTTTCCTAATTTGATTAAAAACTTGAACCCTCAGATTCAACAGGAACAATAAAACTAGCACAAAGGAAACCATACCTAGGTGAAAACAAATAGAACAATTTTTTAAAACAGTCAGAGAAAAAAGAAGACACATTACACACAAGGAAGCAATAATGATCATGTCTAACTTCCTAGCAGAAACAATGGAATCCAAAATATAATGGAATAGCATCTTTAAAAGTGCTAAAAGGATACAATGGAATATTATTCAGCTATAAGAAGGAAATTCTGATACATGCTACAACATAGATGAAAACATGCTAAATGAAATAATACAGACACAAATGACAAATATTATGTGATTCCACTTAGAGGAGGGACCTAGAACAGGCAAATTCATAGACAAAGAAAGCAGAATAAAGGTTACCAGGGACAGGCAAGAGGGGGATGGGTAATGACTGTTTAATGGGTACAGAGTGTTTGGGCTGAGGAAAAAATAGAAATGGATGGTGGCGATGGTTAATCAACACTATGAATGTATTTAGTACCACTGAATTATACACTTAAAAATTGTTAAAATGGGGGCTTCCCTGGTGGGGCAGTGGTTGAGAGTCCGCCTGCCGATGCAGGGGACACAGGTTCGTGCCCCGGTCCGGGAAGATTCCACATGCCGCGGAGCGGCTGGGCCCGTGAGCCATGGCCGCTGAGCCTGCGCGTCCGGAGCCTGTGCTCCGCGACGGGAGAGGCCACAACAGTGAGAGGCCCGCGTACCGCAAAAAAAAAAAAAAAAAAAAATTGTTAAAACGGTAAATTTTATGTTATGAATATTTTACCACAATAAAAAAAAAAGAAAAAAAGTGCTAAAAGGAAAAAACCTGCCAACCTAGAAGTCTATATCCAACAAAAATGTCTTTTCAAAGTAAAAGCAAAATAAGGATGCTTTTCAGATAATGAAAGCTGAGAAAAGTTTTCACCACTACATCTACCACATTACCAGAAAATATGTAGCATTCCAGGCTGAAGGAAAAGATGCAGAAAGAAATTCAAATCTACATATAGGAATGAAATATGTAAGTACATGTGAAAATGTGTAATAAACTTAGAATAAACCTTAGAAAGACATTCTAAAAGCTGAAGGGGAATAAAAACCTACAAATTATGCCCCCCAAAAGGTAATCAAGTACAAAACATTATCATTAACCAGCACCAACATACCATTTTATTTCTACTGAGGATTAAACAAATGGCTGAGTATAAGATGGTATTTAAATTTTTTTAAATCTAAATAATAGTTATAATTTCTCCTTTTAAATTCCCCATAGCTAAGAACCATTCTTTTTTGGGAAAAAAAAAGAATATATCACTTAACTTTCAAATGTTTTATTCACAGAACATTTCTTGTTGATTGGTTATATAAGTCATAAAAAAAATCTATGGCACAATATGTTTTTCTTATTACAAGTATAAAAAATAGTCAAAAATAATTTTGCCATCCTGAAAAAAAATCTAGTACTATTTTCTAACACATTTTTATATAAATGTTCTGAAGTAAAAATGGCAGACTGAATGCATGAATTCATCTCCATGCCCTACTAAAACTTTACCAAAAAGAAATTTAAGTGGGGGAAAAGACTGACATACACAAGGGGTGATTATAATGAGAAGGGAGATACCAACAGTTTTAGAACACAGAAAGCAAGTGGACAAACAGTAACTAATTGAGCAGAGGAAGATGAACCCCAATGTCCACTAGCCAAGACATCACAAAGCAAACTAATCTCGGCCAAAGTAAACTAATTCCTGCCAAAGAAACATCAAGAGAGCTCAAAGTAGAAAGCACCTGGTGTCTCTGAAAGCCAGGTTGCGACTAAAAACAGGAGAATGGGCAGAAAATGTCAATAAGGAACATGTAGATGCCCAAATCCCCTCCTTGTGCTTGCAGAAAAAGTGGAGAGGCTGAACTACATCGGCACCAAATTAGCAGACACCAAGCACATCTGGGAGCAGGTACGGGGCTCTACCTAAAACTGAGTTTGACGTAAAAGTCTGATAAGGGCACCGTGACACCTCCAGCCCCCTCCCTTGTTCTGTACCAGAATACTGGCTATTGCCTTGCCAGAGCTGGGAAGACTTCTCTGTCTAATCCAAAAGAAAAATGTGTAGAGAAATGATCAATGCCTCCCCTCTTGAGGTCAAACAGACCTGCCCTCACACACAAAGCTGCCAACAGGTCTTTAGGTAACTCACTCTTGAATATGAAAACTGCAGAGGGTCACTAGATAGCTGAGGAAATTAGCTAACATGTATTAGGGTCTGAAACAAACACAAAGACAGAGGAAGCAGAAACAGTGGATAAGAACAAGTTTTAAACCATAATACCCTAAGAAAGAGAGTAAAAATACTGAGTTCATGAAATAAAACCCCATGTTTTAAAAGTATTAATCACAGATGAATCTCTAGAAATTAAAAATATGAAAACCAAAATTATAAATTCATTAGAAGTAGATTTGGAAGATACAATTGAAGAAACTTCCCAGAAAGCAGGACAAAAGAGATTTTTAAAAGGAGAAAAAGTAACTTTTGAAAACGATACATGGGATTACAGTACAAGATCCAACATCTAATTGAAAGAAATTAGAAAAATATAACAAAGGAGAGATAGGGGGAGAGATTATTACACAAATTTTTTTTAATTTCCCCAAAGCACATGGATTTCCAGATGGAGAGTCCAAAAGAGTACCCAGTACAATAAGTAAAAAAGGACCCATCCCAAGATATCATTGAGGTAATAAGACCAGTGAAATAAGAACGTCCTTCCAAAGAGGCAAAAGACACGACAAAAAACTGGGAATCAAAGTGCCAGCAGACTGCATAATAGCAAGACTGGAAATTAGAAGACAGAGCAATTTCTTCAGAAACCTAAGCGAAAGTGATTTCCCACCTTCCATATATCAAATGAGGGAGTAAAACAAGAAAAAAAAAAAAAAAAAGACATTCGGAAACAGACAATTTGATACTGGAGAGAGGAAAAGGGAATTCCAAAGTGATGGGGAGGTGAAGACCAGATGACAGCTGCACAGCAGGCCTACTGAGCGTCCACTCTAGACCCAGGTTGCCAGGTGGCCTGCCTCCAAGGAAAAACAAGATGGAATTGGCAGATGAGCTGATTTGTGTGCCTGATATAAGAGCTCCACAGCAAGTCCCACTGGGCAGACTCTAAGGCAGCATTAGTGGTGGCGAGTGTGAGAATCCAGGACGCTCATACTCCCGGCCTCCCTGCACACACACATTTCTCCTCCTTCCAGCCTCTCAATATTACAACTTGCAGAAGTATGCAGTTCATTCTGAATATAATGTTACTAAGAGCTGGTCCTTATTAGACACTTGCTATGATAAATAGTCATCTCTTTTTTATACAACTTGGTTTCCTTGGAGCTAATGATTCCTCACTTTTTCATTTGATTATTTAAATTACATTTATAGATTACTTGATAAAAATTTAAAAAACAAGTAGTATATGTTTTTACTATTTGTTTTATGCATAAACATGTAGCCATGATTTCTTTTTAAGACAGACATATAAAACACACATATATACATATTTATAACCTCATTTTTCACTTTTTTAAGTCATTATTAGATTTAATCATTATCAGTCTTTATAACAATTTCCAGTTACTTCATAACATTTCATTATAAGACTATGTGATAGTTTACTCACGTTCCTCTGTGTTGGACATAAGTCTTTTTCAAATTTTTTAATAATCTTTCTTTATGTTTTTCTTTTCTTCCCTTTTTTTATTGAAGTAGTTGATGTATAATATTATATAAGTCACAGGTATACAATATAGTGATTTCACAATTTTTTAAAGGTTATACTCCATTTATAGTTACTATAAAAATTGGCTATATTCCCTGTGTTATACAATATATCCTTGTAGTTATTTTATATATAATAGAATTTTTTTTTACATTCTTAATAATGCTCACTGAGTACCCTTCTACATAAATCTATGTCTATATCTCTGATGACAAGTTCCAAGATGCAGAATGGGTTTAAGGCTTTTGATCTATACTACTTAGCTGTCCTCCAAAATTTCTGCCAATCTACATTTGTACCTACAATGTATTATGTTCATTTTACCACACACTTACCAGCAGTAATACAATATTTTTTAACTCTTTCACCAAGTGAGCAGGAACAGATTTAACATGTATTCACCTTAATTTGAATGTCCCTATTAGTTATGTTATATTATCTATTTATGACTTTTGACCCTTTTCTATTGGGGTATCACATGTATTCGTGTGACTTTTAATCTGGCAAAACTTGCATATGTATCCCATTGTCATAGTTATGATAAATGTTTTTTCAGTCTTAACTCTTCCTGCAGTCACACTTTTGTTCTTCCTTCTCATACACTTGGTACCTAGATAGGCCTTCCTCAGCTCAAGGTTGTGTAAATGTTGACCTATGTTTTCTTCTCTCTCTCTGAGTGGCTGGTATTATGGTTTTATTGTTAGTAATTATTTTAAGTAGCCTAAAAGGGATCCTTTAACAATACTTCTATAAAAACATGAGCAAGGACTTCCCTGGCAGCGCAGTGGTTAAGAATCTGCCTGCCAATGCAGAGGACATGGGTTCGATCCCTGGTCCGGGAAGATCCCACATGCCCCGGAGCAACTAAGACTATGAGCCACAACTACTGAGCCTGTGTGCTGCAACTACTGAAGCCCGCGCACCTAGAACCCGTGCTCCGCAACAAGAGAAGACACCACAATGAGAAGCCTGCGCACCGCAATGAAGAGTAGCCCCCACTCGCCCCAACTACAGAAAGCCCATGCACAGCAACGAAAGCCCAATGCAGCCAAAAATTTTTTTAAAAGCATGAGAAAGCAGGAGTGGGGGGACCTCAAGAATATAAAGGTGGCTTAAAATCAAATAACTTTCTATTTATCTTTTAACTAAAATATTTCAACATACAAGCTTTCTTCCTTAAATATAGGTACTATATGGATCAAAAGCAATGTAACACTTTCAGGTATATATGCTAATACAGCTTAATTTTGAAAAGTTTTACTTACTTGTGGTCATGATGTTAGGAGGGCAAGAGGGTATTCCATGATCTACTGCCCATCTGTAGGCTCCTTCTCCAACTAAAAAGCTAACAACAGAAAAATTACTCTTTTAAAAATTCATAGTCATCTTCTCCTACATATTCAATAAAGTAATATAAGTAATATAGTAAGGCAACTGAAAATATTTTGCAATACCTCAAAATGGCTACATGCCTAAAAAATTCTTTTAATTTTTCCCCAAGTTAGAAATTTTACAACTGGAAATGGTACATATCATTTGCAATAACTAACCAGTAAAAATTGGCAAAATGCAACATAAGAAGTAAAAATAGTTGATTTCCCAGTGGAAAATACTAAGATTTATCTTGGATCAACTGTGGTTCTCAGTTTATGTACAAGATCTACTTCATCAGATTAAGAGTCAAAGCTTAAGTGAATGTCTTCAGATTTAGTATTCTTGCCTAGTATAACACCTGGATCTACCCAAAATGAGTGGGGTACATCCAGAGATGCCCAAACACAATGATATGCACTTACATTTCTAAGCCTCGATGCAATAAAAATATATATATGGCTGTCAGAATCATTTTTACTGTGGTAAACAAAGCAGTGTGGTATGTCCCCAAAGTAATTTTTTTAAGTCCCAAACTGCAAGTTTTAACATAACAAAGTGAATAAATGGATACTGTTAGCTAACTGTAAAAGACTTCCTTTCAAAGATTTCAAATAGCATGCAGGATAATTAACCACCCCATTCCCTAACACAGTAATAGCAAGCAGTTACCATAATAATCAATCACTTCATCTCCTTCCACAGCCAACTTCTTAAAGCTCTCAGCCAGCTAGTAATGGATTCCTTGAACTAGTGCCTACTCATTAGTTTCCTGCTCCCTAGTTTTTGTTTCTGTTCCTCTAATCATTCCAACACTAAAAACTCAATGTAATACATATTGAAGTCTTTAGATTTGATTGTTCGTAAGAAGATCAATGATAGATTAGAAGAAGAAAGTCTAAGTTGATACTCAGAAACATATCCAAATGGTTCCAATGAGAAACAAATTGGTTAAGCCAATAGTTACTACTATTTTCCAGTATATATGAAGGTGAGAATGGAGGGAGCATTAAAAAAAAGAGAAGAGGGAGAGAGCCAACAAGAATACCTCTTCAAACTTCCATTTTAAAAAAAAAAATCTAAAGGACTCCAAAAATAGAAAAGTTCCTCCTATTCCTGTATCAAATGAAGACCACTGCAAAGAAACTGCAAAGAAAAGCTGTCACATAAAGGAAAATGGAAGAATAACTGAGGCAGGAACTTGGATGCAAGTTGAGCTGTCCTGACAGCATTTGTAGCACTTCCTTCTGCTAGAAAAAGACTTTGATATAAGAAATAAACTCTCTTCACGTGAAGACGTAAAAGAGATGCTGAAGTATTCAATTAAATGATCAGGACAGAAGTTTGGGGCTGAATCTAGTATTCTCAGCACTCCCATTCGTCATTTGGGGTTCTATCCCAGCATCTCGAATTGAAAGTATTTTATAACATAAGCTTAGTTTTATTTTTCATTTCTTAATCATTCATAGGTTTGATTCTAAATAAAATTAGTTTGCAGTTGTCTGCTATGCAAGGTTTTAAATACATTAGGCGTTGTACAATATTCACAGGAAGGTGAATATTTGATGCCATCTTACGGACAAGAATTCTGAGATCTTGGCCTTTCCTTACTATCAAAAATTACTTGTCCAGTAGTTTGACATCACACAAAATGGCATATAACTGCTTTTGAAATCATTTTAAAATGCTAAAAAGCTACGTGAGCTTTCGCTAAAAACTATACTATCAAAAATGAAAAATCTCTTCCCAGAACACTGAATGCAGCACCAATTCAAATTTTTCTCAAATATTCTTCTGTCTCTCCAAGGAGAAAGCTTTCACAGAAGTTTCACCTCAATTCACTAGAAAAATCCATCGACTCTACCTTGTTAACACATCCAGAATCTGACCACTTCTCACCACCGCCCTGGTCTGAGCTGCCATCATCTATTACCTACAGTGTTGAAATGGCCTCATCACTTCCATGCTCACCTTGCTCCGTCCCCTGCCCCAGTCTAATCTCAACACATCAGCCAGTGACATCCTTGTAAAACACAAGTCAGGTAATGACATTTCTCTTCTCAAAATCCTGCGAAACCCCTCATGAGGACTTTAGCATGAAAACTGGAGCCTTCACCAGGATCTCCAGGCTCCCAAGTGATCTGGTCTTCTCTGCTCCCTCCTCCCCTCATCTCTTCTTCCTCTTGCCCCCTTGCTTACTCTGCTCCAGCCTCTTACAAAACACAAACATGCCAGGGGGACTCCTGCCTCACGGCCTTCACCCTGACTGTTCCCTGTCAGGATCTTCCTTATTTCCCAAATGGCAAATTTTCCCATCTGTTTAAATATATCTCCCTGATGAGGCCAATTTAAAACTGTGCTCCTCTACCCAGTATTCCCAATGCCTCTCATTCTGTCTTTTTTACATTTTTTCTTTTTTTCTACCTTCTCACATACCACATACTTTATAACTGATGATATTATCTCTGTTGTTTATATCTCCCTCAAATAAACTGTAAGCTTCACAACGACAGGGATCTTTGTTTTTCATTGATATCCATATATGCTAAGCATTTAGAACCATGCCTGAAGCACACTAAGCATTAGAAAAACACTGGCAAGATATTCAACCATAAACTAGGGTGTCAAAACTCTCTAAAGGACAGCATTTTCCTTGTGTTATGCTCTCCTTAATTTACATTACAGCAAGTCTAAAGTGTTAAGAAACAAAAGCAACACTACTGAGACCAGCACTGAGTGGGATTATTAAAACCTTCAAGAAGCTGAGCTACTGAAGTGCCAGCATAGCCAAACACCCGAAAACACAGTGAGGTCAATTAACAATTTCATGGATGGGAAATTTTCAAAAACCATGACACTATGTAGTCAGTCTAAAAATGTGCGATTTAGTGATTCAGAAAGCTCTCAAAACTGCTTAAAATGCATTATGCTGGATGAGAAAGATACAGGAGAAAATGATAGCTGCTTCTTTGGACTTAAAAATGGATTTCTATATATTTTACCTATTACTTCTTTATCATAAATGCACAGAACTGAAGAAAGACCACCAATTTGGTGGCTACTGATTATTTAAAGCTTACAAACACATAAAGTGCAAATAAGGGAGAACCTGCTGTATGTGGAAATAACACATAATGACCAAATTAAATAATAAGGAGTTAACTCTTCCAAAAATTTTTATTACAAAAATTTTCAAACATATACATTACAGAGAATAGTATAATGAACCCAAAGGATCATCACCCATTTTCATCAATTGTTAATACATTGCTAATCTCATTCATTTATATTCCCACCCAGACTATTTTGAAGCAAATCTCAGATATCATATAACTTCAAATATAAATATTTTAGCATGCATCTCAAAAAATAACTTTTTTAAAAAACATAACCACAACATAACCAATTGACACCTAAAAAAATTAACAATAAATCCTTAGAATCAAAATAGTTTATTCAATCGATGTTCACATTTCCCTGATTGTCTCATAAAATTTTTGCTATTATTGTTATTTTTGCCTTTTAAACTATTTTGTTTGAAGGGGAACCCAACTAGCCCATCCATACCTCCTGATTAGTTGATAGCTCTCTTATGTTTCTTTTAGTCTATAGGTTTTTAAATTTTCTTTTCACATTCATACAACAAAGGTACTAAAATCAATGAGTTTATGAAATACAATAGATTAAATAGTATTTTTAAATAAACAATGTACCAAAAATTAAATTTGCATCTCAAAAAATCTGAGGGTCTAATGAGCAATAATGCTTTTCTAGCTTTCCCTTTTTCACCAAAAGAAACATAATTTCCAAAAATTATAACTTATTCTATAACATATTAGGGTAGCAGTCAGCAATTTTTTTTCTGCAGAGGGCCCGATAGTAAACAGTTTGGGCTTTCTGACCAGATGTCTCTGCTGCAACAACTCAGTTTGGCCTCTGCGGAGCACAAGCAGCCATAGACAATATGTACACAAATGGGTATGGCTGTGTTCCAATAAAACTTTATTTACAAAAAACAGGCAGTAGTCCAGATTTGGCCCACACACCATAGTTTGACAACCCCTGTTTTGGATGGTTATGCCTATCAAAGTTGTACCCTATCAAAATGAAGGAGGAAAGAGTAAAAATAAATAAAATTTATTTACTTTTATAAATAAAATAAACATAGGAAAATACGACACAGTTTATGATAGTAGGCCCACCAAATTTATGAGGATATCATATGCATGCTAAATATATTCTACTAATCTGACCAAACACCAATACTTAAATAATATATCATATCATGGTGGCAATAACCAGAAAATTAAAACATAAAAAGTTATCAGCTAATAGAAATACCATTCTGCCTAAAGTTTTGCTGAGGGTTTTTGTAACAAAGCAGTAAGAGTTTATAAAATTCTAACAGAATTTAGATACAGCTGAAACAAATACACTCCCTGTCTTCCTCAATGAGATATATAGACAGATGAACTTTTTATTTAAAGACTTCTTAGAAAACACCCAATGACTTGCTGCCCCCATAGAGTCACCTGCCTCTTCAACAGATGACACCAGAAGACCAGTTTCTAAGTCCTCCATCTGCTTTTGATAGTTTTTCTACCTCTATGCCTGGCATACAGGAAGTAAACAAAAAATATTTGCTGAATGAAGGAATGGGTAAGTGAATGAATAACTAAATGGGTGTAAACATTACTTCTTACTATTATAAAAGGATTCTACTCTATGGGTTCTAATCTGCTGCTTCTAATGTGATATGGACAGACTCCATAAATTTTTAATAGCATAACAGTGTCAAGTATGGTACTCAGTTTCTTTGTTGGCAAAATGTATGTTACCCTCATAAATCATATAATGATTTTATGAGATAATACACACAAACCACATAAAACAATGCTTCTCACAGTGTACAAAGGCAATAAATTTTAGCTATTATCATTATAGAAATTAGATATCTAGACTTATTAGGGTTGTGTGTAAACAAGCTTAAAGTAAAAACATGATAAATTTGTTTTATTTATTTAGGATACTCAGGGAATTGGGTTTTTTTTAAACTACTGCAGGTATACTGTGAACTTGCAGGTATGTGAGAGATTTATGCTTCTGGACAAGATGGAGTAACAGGGAATACATTTACACTCTTGCCTGAACCAATGGAAAAGAAAAATCAGATAAAATACAGAAAATGATAGTTTTCAGGCATTAGATAGTAGGTAGCATAGGACAGTGATCCTTAAAAGAAAGGAAACAAACAAGGTAAACCTTATGATTGCCCTAGCTTACTGCCTGGAGACTTTCCAGCCACAGCACAGGAACAGGAACTCAGGCAGAGCCCTGCAGCCTCTCTGAGTTGAAGACAGAGAGCTGGGCATCCAGAGAAGCCCAGGTGGCCGAGTTCACAGGGCAGAGAACCAGAGAGGAGACAGCTGTGCAGAGAAATGACTCAAGAAATCTACAGAGTCCGCCTATAGTCTTCAGCTGAGTACAGATCAGTGTACGTGTAAGATGAAATCATCCAAAGCCTGGGAAAGAATAACATGAAAAGTTTTAGAGGAAGCAATCCCCAAGTTCACACAGGGCCAGAAACAGGTCCTGTTCCCACCAAAGTAAAAAACCGCATTCTAGTTGCATCTGTTATAGTACTCAGAAAGGTTTTGCCCAACAGCAAAGCAAAATTAGCTCAAGGCTAAATGCTTCTCTAGTTGCATGTAACAAAGTATAAAGCAAGACCTGAAAGGATGAAACTGTCTCTAAATAAATTAACCACATCCTAGAATTAAAATACAGAAATATCCAACACAAAATAAGGCAAAACTCACAATATCTGGAATCCAATAAAAAATTACCAAACATGCAAAGAAGCAGGAAAATGTAACCTATAATGAGAAAAATCATTCAATTGAAAACAACCCAGAAATGACAAAGATGACAGAATTAGGAAACAAAGATGTTAAAACAGTTACTATAATTGTATTCATATACTCAAGAAGCTACAGGAAATATCAAACATGTTAAGTAGATACATAGAAGACATTTTTTTAAGGTGCAAACTGAACTTCTAGAGATAAAAACTACAATGTCAGAAATGAAAAATAAACTGGATGGGATTAACAGGTGATTAGATATTGCCAAAAAATAATTAGTGAACTTGAAAACAGCAATGGAAATTATTCAAAATGAAACAAAGAGAAAAATGAATGGAAAAAGTAAACAAATTATCAGTGATCTGTAGGACCCCTACAAGAGGTCAAATATGTGTAATTGGAATTCTGGAAGATAGAAGAGAAGGGGGGATCAGAAAAAAATATCTGAAGAAGTAATAGCCAAAAATTTTCCAAATTTGATGAACTATATATCCCTACATATTCAAGAAGCAAAATGAACCCAAACCAAAGACATTACAAGAAAGCTACAGACCAATGTCTCTCATAAACATAGATGCAAAAATTCTTTACAAAATGTTAGCAAATTGGATCCAATAACATATAAAAAGGATAATACATTATAACCAAGTGGAGTTTATCCTGGGAATACAACTGTTGCTTCAACAATTGAAAATCAACCAATCACTATATTAACTGACAAAATAAGGAAAACTGACACAGATGCAGAAAAGCATTTGAAAAAGTACAATACCCATTCCTATTAAAAACTCTCAGCACACTAGGAAAAGAAGGGAACTTTCTCAACATGATAAAGAGCATCTATGATAAACCTATAGCAGCCATCATATCTAATGGTAAAAGAACAAATGCTTCCTCCCTAAGGCTACAAACAAGGCAAGGATGTCTACTCTCACACTTTGATTTCACATTGCATAGGAGGTGCTAGCCAGTGTAATAAAGAAAAAGAAATTAACTAAAGGAGTCCACATTAGAAAGAAGTATCTTTATTACTTAAAGAACTATCTTTATTCCCAGAAGACAGAACTATCTATGTAGAAAATCTTATGGAATCATAAAAACAGTATGAGAACAAATGAATTTAGCAAATTCCTAAGCTAGAATATCAATATAATAAAATTAATCGTATTTCTATATTGGCAAGGAACAACTGGTATTTGACTTTTAAAAATATGCAATTTATCACATCATAAAGAAATACTTAAGTATAAATTTGATAAAAACTGTGCAAAATCTGTACACTGAAAATTATAAAACACTGTTCAGAGAGGTTAAAGAAGACCTTAAAAAATGGATAAGTTACAAATCTAATCAAAATTCCAGCAGGTTATTCACAGAAATTGACAGACTAATTCTAAAATTCACATGAAAATGCAAAATGCCTAAAATGGTCAAAGCAATTTTGAACACAAAAAATAAAGCTGAAGAACTATGTACGTGAGAAAATTAGATCACTAGTTCCAGACAACTGTAGGATCATTTTATGATATAATTTTAATACAGAGATGGCCATCACTTTTTCACATATATTTTATCTTTGTAAAATATAAAAATATTGCACATATCCCCTTTGACAATTGCCTCATCTTGTTCCCTCCTTTCTCCTTCCTAGAGGTAATTATGGTGAGTCTGGTAACCTTCTTTCCAGAACTTTTTTGTACATCTATGTACATGTTTATGTAGACTTAGAAAATCAGAGTGCCAGCATACCTCAGAGATATTGCAAGTTCAGTTCCAGACCACCACAATAAAGTGAATATTGCAATAAAGCAAGTCACACAAATTTTCTGGTTTCCCAGTTTATATAAAAATTATGTTTATATTGTGCTGTATTTTATTAAGTGTGCAATAGCACTATGCTTAAAATAACACTGTACATACCTTAATTAAAAAACAGCTTATTGCTAAAAAATGCAAACCATCATCTGAGCCTTCAACAAGTCATAGTAGTAAATAACATTAAAGATCACGGAACACCATAACAACTATAATAATAATGAAAAAGTTTGAAATATTGTGAGAATTACCAAAATGTGACACAGAGACATGAAATGAGCAAATGCCATTGGAAATATGGCACCAATAGGCTTGCTTGAAGTACAACTGCCACACAACTTCAATTTGTAAAAAATGCAGCATCTGTGAAGCCCAATAAAATGAAGTATGCCTGTACTGTATATGTTTAATACTATGAAGGAATATATGAGAGTGAAAAAAGCTAAAATTGAGGACAATTGTTACCTAGGGGCAGGGCCAGAGATGGGGTCAGGGTAAGGGTATGGGACAGTGAGATGGATAAGGATGCCATTAGAAAGGGTCCAGTCTAGGCAGCTTCAAATCTCTTGGTAATGTTTCATTTTCTTAACATTTCTTAACATGTTTCATTTTCTTAACATGGGAAACAGGGATATCGTGAATATATTTGGGTAAAAGGTTTCAAGATTTCTCAAAACTATATTAATTTATTTTCTATGACTTGAAATTAAAACAGTCAAATAAAGTGATTTCTATAGTACCACTGTCACAACTTTCAACAGAGAGTATTACTGTAACTTTAATGTGTTCAGGCGTGCTGAACACATATAGTACTAAAGTATAAAATGGTTGAGTATAAGACAATATTGACGTTTATTTGTTTATATTATTAGGCATGTTAACAGGATGGTAATTACATTTTGCAAACAGAAATTCACAAAACTATTTAAGGATGAAATACGATGGTGAGGATTTGCTTTAAAATACTATAGGAAAGAGATGCATGAGATAGATGAAGGGCTAAAATATTGTTAATTATTGGAGCTAGACGGTAGGTTCATGAGGGCTCTTTAAAATGTTCTCTCTACTTTCATAAATATTTGAAAAGTTCAAAGTTTCTTTTAATGAAAATTATATGTTAATGCTGGAGAAAAGATGTAATTTTACTAATTTTAGTGTCACAATATATTTCTCCAGAAAAGAAAAATTACATACTTTTATATTAAGAACTTCTCAAGATTAAAAATGAGTTTAGGGCTTCCCTGGTGGTGCAGTGGTTGAGAGTCCGCCTGCCGATGCAGGGGACACAGGTTCGTGCCCCGGTCTAGGAAGATCCCACATGCCGCGGAGCGGCTGGGCACGTGAGCCATGGCCGCTGAGCCTGCGCGTCTGGAGCCTGTGCTCCACAACGGGAGAGGCCACGGCAGTGAGAGGCCCGCGTACCGCAAAAAAAAAAAAAAAAAATGAGTTTAGACTCTGGTCTTAAAGATACTTTAAAGTTTTATAATAAAAAGACCCCAGTTGAACACTTATTAACAGCAAAAGCATCTCTATAATCAACTACAAAACCTAAAATTAACTGATCTCTTTTCTGCTTTAATCCACAATATTCTATTCCAACAGGAGCTCTATCAAGTATTCAAAATGTTCCAAGATCACAGAACAAAGCGTGTCTTCCTCTCAAAGGCAAGCTACTGCTGGTGTGTAACCAACTGCATCAGCCTTCTGTGGATAAAAATAGCCTTCAAACACCCCATGCACCAAAGACCAAAGACCCAGGGAAAGTCTAAGAACAAAGCAGTTACCAGGGAGGAATTCGGCCGGCTGAGAGCTTGCCCTTCTGCCCTTCACACAAGAGTCTGTTTGCAACTGAGACTGGGTTCTTGATTCCTATAAAATAAAATTGGCAGAAAATGAAGTCAAAAAGTCTTCAAGTTTCCCACTCAATCCTGTGGCAGTTTCAATATGACAAATTTTAAATATCATGGAAAACTTTCTTTAAATATACTAATGAAAACCGTTAATTACCATGAAAAATAAGGATCAAATTGACAAATATATGAATACTTATAGATATAAGAACAAATATAAAACATATATTCTCATTTTATCATGTGCTACAGCAGCAAAGACTGAATTTGCAATAATACAAATTTAAATTAAGTTCCTTTTTAATAGATTTCAGTATAGAATTTAAAAAATAAACTGAAAACTTGGCATCTATTATCAAAACCATGAATTTCCTCTAAAGAATAAACATGATTACAAACAGCTTCAAATTTACTTTGGGGAGAAAAATTAATGACCAAAAATTTTAAATCTCACCTGCAAGAAAAAATAAAGAGAAAGTCCTACAAATGGAATAAGCGTGGGGAGAGGCCAAGTATGTACAAGATTGAGACTTAAAATATGGTTCAGATTGTTTCCAGAAGGGAAAACAAAATGTGAACAGTGAGAAAAGGGTGCTTACCTAGGAGGAAAAATAGGACAGAAAGTATTAGCATGAAAAAAATTGCTAGCATGACAATGACAATGACAAACATGACAATGATGATGATAGAAGACAGTGACAGAATCTTAGGATCCAGTATGCGCCAGGCCCAGCGTCAAGCCCTTAAATGTATCAGATTATTTAACTGATCCTTCAACTCTATCACATAAGTACAGTTATAAACCCTATCTGATTACTGAGGAAACATTTGCACAGGTTAAGTTACCTGCCCAGGATCACACACTGAGATTTTAACAAAGGCAGCTAATGTCAGAGACCATGCCCTTAACCACTAACCTATGGATGCCTTTCAGAACACTATTAATAACAACAACAACAAAAAAAACAGAAGTGGGAAACAAAGAGACTAAAAACCTCAAATTAAGGTCACCAGATTGCCTTAAAACAAAACTAGATATTTAGCTAAACACCAAAAACTTCTCTGCCCCCGCAAAGAATGTATGAAGTAGCAAAGAAAGGAAAAGGTTAGACGGGCCCAGCCGCTCAGCGGCATGTGGGATCTTCCCGGACCGGGGCACAAACCCGTGTCCCCTGCATCAGCAGGCGGACTCTCAACCACTGCGCCACCAGGGAAGCCCTGTACTAGCTCTTAAAATAAATTTATTTCTGTATGTGATGATACAGTAGACATTAATAATTACCAAATCAACTTACAAATTCAAAGCTATAAATTCTCCATCAAAGCTTCAAAAGGATTTCTATGATGCATGACAAGCTGACTCTTAAATTCATCAGGAAAAAAAATTTTTTGTAAAAAAATGAAGAGGTATTCACCTTACAAGATAACCATTTTTTATCAAAAGCTATTCTAATTGAGTGTGGTCTGGGTACAAAATAGACAAATATATCAATGGAATAGAATAAATCTGAAGTTGAGACACAAACACATGTGCATGTGGCTATTTAATACATGATATAGATAGTATTTCAAATGAATAGGAAAACGGATGGACTATCTATGAGAGGTGGAAAGAACACAGAGTGATGGGAGTCAGAAACCAGCTATCAATTTATCGCTTCTCAGCTATAAATTCACCCTTGGTTGCCTTATGGGTGAAAGTGGATATGGGCCTTTTAACTATGTTTCCTTTGCCAGCTGGCACACGGGTCAGCTTTGTCAGTAGAGGGCACTGGAGACACCATGCAGGAGAAAAAGGTGGCCTGCCAGCCAGGCTCCAGGAGAGCAGCAGTTATTCTCACTATCTGGCCCACAAGGTTCTCTCCAGTGCTAAGTGCTTGCGGGGTGCAGCTTTCTCCAGCATTTGGCTACCATGTTTTCCCCAACTCCTGATTCAGGCCACAGCAGCATAGCTGACAGCCCCAGAAAGAACAGGACCAGGCCCAGCTCAAGTCACTGATCCCCACACCTTCTCCTCAGCCCCATAGCAAAGCATCCTGTGGGGCTGGCTGTCTAGGGAGCCAAAAACCCAATCCTCATCCTGCAAACAAAGGTTTAATTCCCATGGCTTCCTGGCCTCTGTGTGCCCAGCTATCAGCCTGAGGCCCCCAGGATTGTTTCTGCTCTCACAGTGACTGTGGCCTGGGTAACCCAGCAAAAAAGTGGGCTGTCAAACAGTCAGCTGCAGCCACACCTTCTTCTGTGAGGTCTGAACTCCCTTCCAAGTTTATCCTTAGCTGGGTAGTCTCCCTCTGCCCTTTACATTAAGCTTCTTCTGTTTAAAATGCTGTGTGGTTTCTGTCCCCTAGTTGGACCCAGACTGACACGGTAACCTTGGACAAATTACTAAATCTCTCCTGTGTCTCAGTTTCCTCACCTATAAAATGGGGATAAAAGTACTGATCTCAGAAGGTTATCACGAGAACTAAATGATTTAACATACATGAACTACTGGAGAACATTGCATGGTATGTATGTAATACTCACCCAATAAATGGTACTTAATATTATCGTTACTGTTGTTACTGTTGTTATATAGGGACAATTTGCTGATCAATTCAGAAATTGATCAACAAACAATGTATTCAAGAAGCCAATGAAAAATAAATTACACATGTATTTGAAGAAAATGTAGGTTACTGTAGTTACAATTATGAGTGAGATAAACCTTAAGAAATACAAAATCACAAAAGGGAAAGTAATGAGTCTGACAAATAAAATTTTAAGTTCCAATATGATAAAGCACGTTATAAACAGAGGTAAAAGGCAAGCCACACAAGAAGTATAAACAGTTCACAGAGAAATGCTAATGGCCTTTAAAAATATGAAATTTCATTAAATACCAATAAAACCTCATAATAAAAGAAATTTAAACTAATTGAAATGCTATTCTTACCTATCACAAAAATCAGAAAAGATACAGACGATTGGAACAATGAATAAGTAAATTGACCTAGTTGATATACATAGAATACACACCCAACAACTGCAGAATACTCTTTTGAAGTTCACACGGAACATTCATCAAAATACGCCATAAGCTGAGCCATAAAGCAAGTCTCAGAAAGTTTCAAGGGGTTGGAACCATTCAGAATACATTCTCTAACCACAGTGACATTAAACTGGAAGTCAATACAGCCTTTAGGCAAATAAATTTGACAACTCCTATGAAAAAGACAAATTCCTTGGGAAACACACATAAGAAAAAATATAGATAATCTTATAACTGGTAAAGAAATTGAATCCCATTTATTTAAAACTTCCCACAAAGAAAACTCCAATGATTCAAAATAACTAATGCATTTTCCAAACAATTAAAAAACATTCCAATTGTACACACACTCTTTCAAAGAACAGAGGAGAAAAAAATCCCAACTCATTTTATGAGGCCAGCCATAACATGATTCCAAAATCTAAAAAGAATATTTTAAGAAAGTAAAATTAAAGCCAATCTATTATATAAACATAAATGTCAAAATCTTAAACATCAGTAAATCAAATCCAGTGGAATGTGAAAAAGATAAAAAATCACAATCCTGACTTTATGCCAGGAATGAAAAGTTGGTTTAACATTCAAAAATCAACCATAAATTCCATCATATCTAACAAAATAAAAAAGAAAAGCCAAAGATGCAGAAAAGCACTTAATGATATTCAATAACCCATTTAACATAAAAATTATCAGCAAACTAAGACTAGAAGGAAATGTCCTCAATCTGATAAAGAGCATTTATGAAAATCCTACAGCTACCAGCACACAGTATGGTGAAATATCTAATGCTCTCCCTCTAAGACCAGGAACAAAGCAAGGACGTACACTATCACCGCTTATATTCAATACTGCACCGAGTGTCAGAGCCAGCACAATAATGCAAGAAAAAAAAATTTTTAATATTAGAAAGGAAAAAAAAAACTGCCATGATTCAAAGATGTGACTGTGTATATAGAAATTACAAGAGAATCTATTTTTCTAATTGCTTGAATTAATAAGTGAAGTCATCAAGGCCACTGAATATAAGTCCAATACACAAAACTCAACTGTATTTCTAAATACAAAAATAACTGGATATTGATTTTTAAAATATATATTTACAATAGCCATCAAAAAAACTTAATATCTAGAATAAATCTAATAAAAAGGGTGTATAAGACATCTATACTAAAAACCATAAAACACTGCTGAGAAAGAAATGAATAATATTTATACAAATGCACATATTTCATGTTTATGAACAGGAATATCCAATATTGTTAAGATGTCAGTTGTCCACATATGGTTTTATACATTCAATGCAATACTAGTCAAAATCTCAGCAGGGTTTTATTATGGACATTGACAAGTTGATTCTAAAAATTTTATGAAAATGCCATAAACTTAGAATAGCCAATACAGGGGCTTCCCCGGTGGCACAGTGGTTAAGAATCCGCCTGCCAGGGCTTCCCTGGTGGCGCTAGTGGTTGAGAACCTGCCTGCCAATGCAGGGAACACGGGTTCGAGCCCTGGTCTGGGAAGATCCCACATGCCGCGGAGCAACTGGGCCCGTGAGCCACAACTACTGAGCCTGCGCGTCTGGAGCCTGTGCTCCGCAACAAGAGAGGCCGAGACAGTGAAAGGCCCGCGCACCGCGCACCGCGATGAAGAGTGGACCCCGCTCGCCGCAACTAGAGAAAGCCCTCGCACAGAAACGACGACCCAACACTGCCAAAAATAAATAAATTTATAAAAAAAAAAAAAAAAAAGAATCCGCCTGCCAATGTGGGGGACACGGGTTCAAGCCCTGGTCTGGGAACATCCCACATGCTGTGGAGCAGCTAAGCCCATGCGCCACAACTACTGAGCCTGCGCTCTAGAGCCCGCGAGCCACAACTACTGAGCCCATGTGCCACAATTACTGAAGCTTGCATGCCTAGAGCCCGTGCTCTGAAACAAGAGAAGCCACGCAATGAGAAGCCCACACATCGCAACAAAGAGTAGCCCCCGCTCGTCGCAACTAGAGAAAGCCCAGACCCAACACAGCCAAAAATAAATTAAAAAAAAAAAAAAGAATAGCCAATACAACTGTAAAGAAAAAAAAGAAAAAGGAAGTTGGAAGTCTTACACTATCAAATTATCAAAATACAATATAAAGCTATAGAAATCAAGACAGTGTGGGACTGGCAATAGACAGATTAATGGAATAGAAGGTATAGAAACAAACCATTACACATACAGTCACCTGATTTGCCAACACAATTCTATGAGGAAAGAACTGTCCTTTCTATTGACAATAGCAATGAGCCGTTTGGATAGCCATAAGAGGGCAAAAAGTTAATTTCGGTTCCTACTTCGCTCAAATTAATCTGAGCTTGATAAGAAAGCTAAATGTGAAGGGTTAAAAACAATAGAACTACTAAAAGAAAACAGTGGAAGCTACCTTCAAAACTTTGGGTAGGCAAAGATTTCTTAAACAAAATACAATAAAAATTAACCATAATATTAAAGGTTGATAACTTAAACTTCATTAGAAGAGTGAGCAACAGACTGGGAGCAGATATTCACAATACATGTACCTGACAAAGGATCTGTATGAAAAATATATAAGGTACTCCAACAAATAAATTTTTTAAAAATCCAATAAGAAGTATGCGGGGGCTTCCCTGGTGGCGCAATGGTTGAGAGTCCGCCTGCCGATGCAGGAGACACGGGTTCGTGCCCCAGTCTGGGAAGATCCCACATGCCATGGACCGGCTGGGCCCGTGAGCCATGGCTGCTGAGCCTGCGCGTCTGGAGCCTGTGCTCCGCAACGGGAGGGGCCACAACAGTGAGAGGCCCGCGTACCGCAAAAAAAAAGTATGCAAAAGACTTGAACACACTGCACAACAAGGACATCTAAATGGCCAATAAGCATATGAGATGGTTCTCAATATCATTAGTCACCAGAGAAACTCAAATTAAAACAATAATACCACTACACATGTATCAAAATGACTAAATTTTAAAAAGAATAACAGTATCAAACATTGGCAAGGATGCAGAGTAACTGAAGTGCTCATACACTGTGCGAGTATAGATTGTAACAACTACTTTCTAAAACTGTCTGACAGTATCTTCTAAAGCAAAGTACATATGTACTTAAACTTACCATTCCAAATCCTAGGTTTATACTCAACAGAAATATTAATAAGTGCATATGTCTACCAAAAGACATGCACAAAAATATGCACTGGAGTTTTATTCATAACAGTCAAAAACTAGAAATTATTTAAATATCCACCAAGAGAATAAGTTATTTTATATTCATGCAATAAAATGCTATTAACACAAAAGAAAAAACTACTATGACACAATCATAAATCAATCTCACAGGCATAACATTAAGCAAAAGAAACCAGACACAGAGGTGTACGATTCCATTCATAGGAATTTGAAGAACAGGCAAATTAATCTATGGTGCCTAAAGTCAGAATTAATGGACAAGGGGGAGTGGGTAGGAGGAGAGTACAAGAGGTATAAACTAGGAAGAGGCATAAAGAACCCTTCTGGGAGTTTGGAAATGTTCTATATTTTGACATGGAAATGTTTTATGTCTTGATTTGGTGGTGGTTTACATGGCTATATACATCTAGAAATTAATGAAGTTTTATATTTAAAATCGCTTATATGTGGAATCTAAAAAATGGTACAAATGAACTTATTTATAAAAGAGAAATATAGTCACAGATGTAGAAAACAAACATATGGTTACCAGGAGGAAGGGGAGGAGGGATAAACTGGGAGATTAGGATTGACATATACATAATATTATATATAAAATAGATAACCAATAAGGACCTACTGTATAGCAAAAGGAGCTCTACTCAATATTCTGTAACGGCCTATATGGGAAAAGAATCTAAAAAAGAGTGGACATATGTATAACTGATTGACTTTGCTGTACAGCAGAAACTAACACAACACTGTAAATCAACTATACTCCAAAAAAATATTTTTTTTTCAAAAATCTGTGCCCTTCATGTATATTTTGTTTAATAAGTAAACTGCGAAACATTTGTATCTTATATGTACTGATGTGGAAAAAATCTCCAAGACATCCTATTTAAAGAAAAAAAGAGGGCTTCCCTGGTGGCGCAATGGTTGAGAGTCCGCCTGTCGATGCAGGGAACGCAAGTTCATGCCCCAGTCCGGGAAGATCCCACATGCCGCGGAGCGGCTGGGCCCGTGAGCCATGGCCGCTGAGCCTGCGCGTCCGGAGCCTGTGCTCCACAACGGGAGAGGCCACAGCACTGACAGGCCCGCGTACCGCAAAAAAAAAAAAAGAAAAAAAGAAAGTTTCATAATAATATGTACATTGATTTTTTAAAAATATGTGCAAAACTATGTTTCTCTTACATATAAATATGGATAAATGCACATTATTTTACTGGTTAAACCTCTTAAGGAGAGTTTTGGAAGGAAAGATTTGGAAGACCAAAGGTAAATTTTATTTATATCATTTGAAGTTTTTAACAATAAAAATATATTATTTGTGTATTCAAATAATTGCAAAATTAATAGAATATCCTAACTCCCATTTTACATGTCTGTAATCTCTTGAGGAGATGGAGGAGAATGATCAAACTCTAACCAAAGACTTGGACATAAGCTATTTCACTGTTTTCTTTCTATCTGTAGGTAAGATTTTCTGTTTTAAATTCCATAAAAGAAAACAATGTTTGTTTTCAACACTATTCCAAGTAAGAATGAAGAAAACAATTGAGCTAAGTCTTTAGGAGGAATGAAATGGTAATATTCAGGGTTTTTCTAAGAATAGAGATAATGTGTTATAATGTTCACATACCACTCAGTGCTCCAACAGCTCCAAAATTCAGGGATTTTCCATCCATTATGCTGGCATCACACTCAATTTCACCCAGGAGATTTAGATTAGATCCCATTCCTGCATTTGTAAAAGGAGAATCCTAAAAGATAAAAACAAACATTAAAATACCATTAGTCTTAGAGAAGAATTAATGTCAACACTTCATAAACTCTTCCAAAAACTAGAAAGGGAAAGAACACTTCCCAACTCATTGTATGATACCAGTGCAACCCTGATTCCAAAACAAAGCAAAGATATCATAAGGAAAGAAAACTACAGGACAATATACCTTGTGAATATTGACACCAAAATCCTCAAGGAAAGCAAATGCAGCAAAATATGAAAGGATTAAACACCATGAACAAGAGGGATTCCAGGAAAGCAAGTTTGGTTTAATATCTGAAACTCATTGTAATACACCATGTTAATAAAATAAAGAATAAAACAAATTTTTAAAACATGATCATATTAATAGAGAAAAAGGATTTGACAAAATCCAATACCCTTTCATGAGAAAAACACTCAACAAACTAGAAATAGAAGGGAACTTCCTTAACATGATAAAGGGCATCTACAGGAGTCCAAAGCTAACATCATATTTAATGGTGAAAGACCCTTTCCCCTAAGATCAGGAACAACACAACAATGTTCACTCTTACCACTTCTTTTCAGCATTATAGTGGATATTCTGAACAAGACAATTAGGCAAAAAAGAAAAACAAAGAGCATCTAGATTAGAAAGGAAGAAGTAAAATTACCTCTATTGGAAGATGACATGATCTTGTATACAAAAAATCCTAAAAACTCCACTAAAAAACTATGAGAACTAATAAAAAAATTCAACAGGATTGCAAGATATAAGCTCAATATGCAAAAATCAGTTGTATTTCTATACCTTAGTAATGAAAAATCTGAAAATGAAATTAAGAAAACAATTCAATTTACAATAACATCAAAAAGAATAAAATAGGAATAAATTTAACAAAAGAAGTGTAAGAGGTGTACAGTAAAAACTATAAAACATGTTTTAAAGAAATTAAAGACCTAAGTCAATGGAAGGACATCAATGTACATAGAACAGAAGACTTAATATCTTTAAGATGGCAATACTCCCCAAATTGGTCTGATTCAACACAATCCCTTATCAAATCCTAGCTGCCCTTTTTGCAAAAATTGGCAAACTAATCTTACAATTCATATGGAAATGCAAGGAACTAAGAATAGTCAACAATTTTTAAAAGAAAAACACTTTTTTTCTTTTAAAAATTGAAGGCTCACACTTCTAGGTTTTATAACTTACTACAAATTAAAGTAATCAAGACAGTGTGATATGGACATATAGCTAAGGATAGACATAGATCAATGCAATAGAAGTGTCCAGAAATAAGCCTTACACTTATGGTCAATTCATCAGGGATGCCAAAACAATTCAATAAAGAAAGGATAACTTATAAGAACCTACTGGATAGCAAAAGGAACTCTACTCAATATTCTGTAATGACCTATATGGGAAAAGAATCTAAAAAAGAGTAGATATATGTATATGTATAACTGATTGACTTTGCTGTACAGCAGAAACTAATACAACATTGTAAATCAACTATACTCCAATAAAAATTAATTTTTTTTAAAAAGCAGAAAACAAATACTTCTTTACTGGGTTCAGCAATTTAGTAAGTGAAAATATATATGCAATAAAGTTTCAGTTACAGTATTAAAAAAAAAAGAAAAAAGAAAGTATAGTCTTTTCCATAAATGGTGCTGGGACAATTAGATATCCAAACGCAAGAGAGTATCTGAGTCAGAAATCACAGTTAATGCAGAAAAATTAACTATGTTCTAAGCTAAGACCAATATTATCTAGGAAACCAGGGCAATTCTTTACCAACCTAAAGATCACCAAATGCCCAAAATTATCTACAAATGTCCCCAGTTTCCTGGATCCAAGGAAAACTGACCAAAACATTAAGACCTCCCTAATGTGTACCTATAACTTGAGCAAAGGGGTCAGGTATTTGAGACCAGGGCTTTTGTTCTAATGCAGTTAGAAAATCTAATTGTCCACAGAATTTTAGAAGATCACAGACTGGAAAACAACAAAAGGTCTGTATAATTAAATAGAAAGTGAGTGATACAAACAATAAGTACTTTGAGGATTCAAAAAGAAATGGCCCAGTATAAGATGAAGAAGTTAATAGCAGACTTCCTGAAGGATGTAAAACAAAACCAAAGACTGGTCAGGGAGCTAGAAAATTCCACTTGGTGGATATGCAGGGAGCAACACGTAGGCAGCCGTAAAGTGTCAGAGTCACAGAAGACACATTTAGGAAACATGGTTGGCTGGAGCCAAATATGGAGATTGCTCCATGCCACTCATCAGAATCTGGACTTGATTGGGAAAATAATGAGAAGCCATTCAAGCTTTCTGTAGAAGAAAAAGTCAAGATGAGTATATTGGCCAAGGAAACATAAACTGACATTCACATATTATTGATATATGAAAAGGAAGGGGAGGAAACTGAAATCAGAGAGACCAAACTGGGGGCTATTTTACAATGCAGGCTTGAAACATTAACCACTTGATATGAAATGACAGCAGCAGGGAAAAGGAAATAGAAGGAGAGAGAAAAGGACCAGAACTTCCAAACTTGAGAGATAAATAAAACCATTAATAAAAACGGGGCATTTTATAAGATGAAGGAAAGAAATTGCGTAATTAAGTGTAACGAGTTTGAATAAGGCCTTCCAAGTGAATATTCTACCTAAATCAATTCACAACTAAATATTGGGAAAGAGATCACAACTAAATAAGGACTATGATTTAGAACAGATAAAGACTGAATCCTTGCCCTGGATTAGTTCATATACTTATATATATATATATACATATATATATATATATACATATATATATATATACACACATACATATATGTATGTATGTATGTACGTATATTGGGGGAGTGGCAGAGAAAGGTTTACTGCAGGCAGGGCCAAGCAAGAGCGGGTGGCTCGTGCTCAAAAGCCTGAACCCATATATCCAAACATAAAAGACCCAGGTCAGAAGCCTCTATGACACTGAACAGAGAGACAGTACAAGTAAGCACAAGTAAATTATCACCATATTACAAGGGTTTTTTTTTTTAACTCTACATAACCTCCCTTGCCTAATCACATATATCTTTCAAAGTACATGAGAAAGGAACTGAAATGTGAGAAAAATGTAAAGCATCATATTTAGTAATTCCCAAAACATATGTACAAGATTATAACAGTATATATGCCATTTCAACAATCTTTAAAATGGGATATATCAGCAAATAAGCTCTACAAAATTAATTTCAATATAATACAAAGTTAAAAATCACAAAGTGAAGTAAATTATTCTAAAAATAACTCTTGCCCAATGTTTAAATTTGACATTTCAAAAATACCTAAGAAAAAGGGATATAAGAAAATTAAAGGATATCTTAGAAGCAATTTTTTTTCAAAAATACTTCTCCTACTTCAAAATACATTTATAACTTCAAAAGTGTGTCTACTGAACTTCTGCTTCTGACTTTGAAGGCATAATAGGGATCATATTTGTCCTCCTAACTAGAAAATCAGACAAAATATATGAAACAGACAGACTTCGTTCAATAGCCAGCACAGGACTGTGATCCTGAGAAAAACAGGCACAAATCAGGTGCCTCCACTTAATCCCTAGAGATACTTTTCAGACCACAGCACAGGGAAGAGGAACCCAAAAAAGAGCCAACATTCTTCCAGAGTTGAGGAGACAAAGTTATGAGTTCACGGAGGCCAGAAAGGCTAGAATATGCAATACAGGGTGCAAAGAGGAGGAAGCTACACGGAGAGAATGCCAGAGGCCTGTAGGACCCTGAGACTTTAAATGAGTATTAGCCTACATACACTTGTGAGGAAGCTACAAGACCAAAGAAAGAACCCCTGGAAAAGAGTAAGCTGAGCAATCCCTGGAGCTCACACAGAGGAGAGTTCCCATCAGCCAGAGTGAGGACATCAGGAAAAGTCTCAGGTAACGTCTAGAGTTGGGCCAAATCAGCCCTAGAAACAAGGCTACTTTAGACTTGCACTAACAAGGTTTTAAAGAAGCCTCAAGGGCTTCCCTGGTGGCGCAGTGGTTGAGAGTCCGCCTGCCGATGCAGGGGGCGCGGGTTCGTGCCCCAGTCCAGGGAGATCCCACATGCTGCAGAGTGGCTGGGCCCGTGAGCCATGGCCGCTGAGCCTGCGCGTCCGGAGCCTGTGCTCCGCAACAGGAGAGGCCACAACAGTGAGAGGCCTGCGTACCACAAAAAAAAAAAAAAAAAAAAACAGCCTCAAAAGGATCAAAATGATTTACACAACAGTGTCCCAGAACAAAGTCCTACAATATTTGAAGAAATACTACAATATCCAACTCCCAAAGATGTAAAATACAGTGTTTAAAAAAAACCAAAGATGACCAGCATTCAAATAAGCAGAAAACTATGCCTCATAACCAGAAGAAACTACCACACAAAAACAGACCTATAAATGACAGATGATAGAACTAGCAAACAATTCTAATGTTAACTAACAATGTTAAACTAGCTTTCACAAACATACTCTATATGTTCAAGTACGTATAGGAAAACATGAAGATAAGAAGAAAAAGAAGCTATGAAAAAATAAATTAATCAAACTTCTAGAGATGAAAAATATAATCTAAGGTGAAAAACACTTTGGAACAAAAAAAGATTTTCACATTAGGTAAAACTAAAGAAATCCAAATAAAATATGGACTTTAGTTAATAATAATGTGTTAATACAGGTTCATTTACCGTGAAACATGTACCATACTAATATAGATGCTAATAGGGAAGATGAGGTATTGGGTGTACTGGAATTCTCTGTATTAGCTTCTCAATTTTTCTGTAAATCTAAAACTGTTCTAAAATTAAAACTTTATTTTAAAATATCAAGCCACAGACTGGGAGAAAAATTTTACGAAACATAAAGGTAGAGGACTTGTACCCAGTATATATAAAAAAATCATACAACTCAGTAAGACAATCCAAAGTTTTTAATGGGCAATCAATTTCATGAACAGATTGCAAATAATACATGAAAATATGTATAATATCATTAGTCATTAGGGAATGCAAATTGAAACCACGAGATACCACTAAAATGGTTAGATTTAAAAGGCCAACAATAGTGAGTTTTGGCAAAAAAGTAGAGCAACTGTAACCCTCATACACTGCTAGTAAGAATAAAAATAGCAAACAGTTTGGCAGTTTCTTTAAAGTTAAGCATACACTTACCATAGATCCAGCAATTCTACTCCTAACTATTTATCCAAGAAAAATGAAAGCATATGTCCACATAAAGACTTGAATGAAAATGTTCATATCAGCTTTAATCAGAACGGCCAAAAGAGGGAAACAACACAAATGCTCATCGACTGGTAAATGGATAAACAAATTGTGATATATCGATACAATAAAATACTATTCAGCAATAAAAGGAACAAATTCTTAATTTACCCAACAATATGGATGAATCTCAAAAGCATTATGCTAAGTGAAAGAAGCCACTCACAAAAGGCCACATAATGTATGATTCTATTTATACCAAATTCTAGAAAAGGCCAGATTATGAAAAAAGCAGATAGTAGTTGCCAGGGGTGGCTGAGAGGAGGGGATCCACTGCAGACAGGCATTATGAGAGAATTTTGGGGGTGATGGAAATGTTATATGTCAAGATTGAGTTGGTAGTTACATTGGTAGTTACATTTGTCAAAACTCATCAAATTGTACACTTAAAATTGGTGCATTTTGTTGTATATAAATTATATTTCAATAAAACTGAAAAAAAATTGTACTTATCACTCAGTAATAAACTGACCACCCCATATACTAACTTTCCCCTTATAATGTACATAAGTTTTTTATACGGTCATTTGTTGTTGATTTTCTGAGCTGAATCATTTTGTACAACTAGCAATCATTATATCCGATCAGTAGCCAGCGATCCTTTTAAAATCCTGTTTACTCCCCTGTTCAAAAACCTGCAATGGTTTTCTGTCATACTTTAGAATAAAATCTAAAGTCTTACTTTCCAAGGTTTACAAGGCCCTACGTGATCTGGCCCCTCTCTTCCTCTCCCTTACTATGCACCAGCCACACGCCTCCTTGTAATTCTTGCACAAGAGGAACACTCCCACCTGAAGGCTTTTACGTTTTGAAATGCTGAGCTTAGTGAGCAATTATAGTAGGGGAAAAAGGCAGTAAATAAAGACTGCGTGTGTGTGTGTGTGTGTGTGTGTGTGTGTGTACAGAAACATACACATACACGTTATGTCTGCATATATAAATAGCTGATGTCCCATGATGGTAAGTACTAGAAAGAAGAATAAAATGGGATAAGAAGAGACTTTCCCTTCAAACCCGAGACTCCCTTCCCCGACACCTTTGTTTGCATGGCTTTCTCCCCCATCTTGTTCATGTGACATCTCTGGGCAGGTCAGTCCTTCCCATACTGACTTAGCATTTCCCCAACCTTCCCTAATGATTTTTTCTCTTACTATCTTATTCTTCTCTATGGTACTTTTTACTACTTGACATTATACATAATTGTCTAATTCTCCCCACAGAATGTAAGCCCTGTAAGTACAATAATTTGTCTTTTTAGGTGTTGTATCCCAATGTCTAAAGTAATGCTTGGTACACAGTAGGTATTCAATAAATATTTGCAGAATGAATAGGAGTTAATTACAAATAGATATAAATACAATAACTGATCACTGTGAACTATAAGCCCTTAAGCAAGCTGATACTTACTGATTCCTACAGGTTACTGCTATAAAGAAATGCCAGAAAAATGTAATAGAGTGTTAAGAATCCAATCTTTTCACAGTTGAAACAAGAGAAATGAAATAAATTCAGACAACAGAATTTTCAGTTTCTAAAAGATAACATTTTAAAAGCAAAATATTTTTTAAGTTTACTTATAACTTTCAATGGAGACAAAGCTTTAAAAAACAAGATCACTTTGCTTAACCCAGCAAACAGAGGGCAGGAAAGCCAAGAGGCGAATCAAGAGCTACACGCCCACCATGACATGGAAACCCTTTCTTATTAATGAAATTTGGAAACACCGAGCCAAGGCAAAGATCTGCAAAGCATTACTCTTTCACTCTAAACCACAACCTGTATTACCCATTTAATGTCCTTTGCTGAAAGCATAAAATAAGAACTGTTTGCAAGGCTATGGGGTATACTGTACCTCTGGGGATCTATTATGAGACCTCTATTAACAGCACTTACAGATGCAAACAATTTAGTTTTCAAATGCTGTACAAAAACTGGACTGGCACACTGTAAAATCATTTTTATATAAAATGATTTATGTCTGTCCAATTTCCAATCTTCCTTTTAGGAGAAGTTAGACATTTACAGGAAATTACTAATATGTTAGTATTCATACCTTGTTAATCAAGGGCAAGTTCAACAGTAGAATGAAATTACGTGATAATACACTTTCTTATTCAAAATTAAGTATGCTAAGATATCAAAATTATTTTTATTATTGCCTTCATTAATAAGCAGGTAGTTTTATTAATCTAAAGCTAATGAGGGAAAAAAATGGAACTGCTTTTGAAACAATTTCTTGAATCATTTTTAAATAGAATAATAAACACAGGATGTACACTCCATGTTGTTATAGTCTTTTTCAAACTAACACTAGTAAAAATTGTACAATAAACCTATCCTACCTGACACTATCCTAACAATTATAAACTCCCTGGTATTTCATCATCAATTCTCACTATTTATAGGATGAATAGAAGCCAATGAAAATGTATTACCAAACAATCATTGAGGATATTTTTATTAAGCAGCCAATTAAGCTCAAATTTTCAAGACCAGATTGCTGAAAGATTTCCAATTTAGATTCCTCTGTGGTGGTATAGGCTAAGATTCATCCATTCATTCAACAAAAAATTATTGTTCATCTATGTGCCAGGCAAATCTTTCTGTAAAGAGCCAGATATGTTATATAGTTCAGGCTTGGCCACACAGACAACTCTACAACTACTAAACTCTGCCTCTGTAACATGAAAAGCAGCCAGAGAAAATACACAAATGACTGAGCATGGCCGTGTTCCAATGAAACTTCATCATAAACACTGAAATTTGAATTTCATACAATTTTTTGGAGTCATGAAATACTATTCTTCTTTGGAGTTTTTTTCAACCATTTAAAAAAGGCAAAACCATTCTTAGTTTGCAGGCCATTCAAAAACAGGCAACAGTCCAGATTTGGCTTTCAGGCCATGGTTTATTAATCCTTGACCTAACCCACGGGGATATAGAAATGAACAAAACAGAAAAATATCATTGTACATGGAGCCAGAATTCTAGCTAAGGGAGACAGACAATAAGAAATTAAATAAATTAGATAGCTTATTAGATAGCAGTAAATATGATGAAGAAAAACAAAACAGGACAGGAAATAGGAAGTACTGGGCATGGCAAGAGGGCTATAAGGGGGAGACAAAAAAACCACAGGGCTAGTTACAATATATTTTTCCTTTTAAGTGTTAATCTGATGTAATTTCAGACTGACAGAGAAATGCAATAGTAGTATAGCATTAAGAATATATGAAGAACTCCTATAACTTTCAATAACAACAACCAAAAAAGAACCCAATTATAAAATGAGCAAAGGACTTGAATAGACGTCAACAGACATTTTTACCTGAAGAATACAAATGGTCAGCAAGCACGTAAAAAGATGTTCAACATCATTATTCATAGAGAAATAAAAATCATAGTCACAATGAGGTACCACTTTGTACCCATGAGGATGGTTATAATCACAAAAAACAGCAAGTGTCAGCAAGAACATGGAGAAATTGTAACACTTGTACAGTGCCGTTGGTAGTATAAAATGGTTCAGCTGTTGTGGAAACAGTCTGCTGATTTCACAAAAAGTTAAACACAGAATTAGTACATGGGAGAGATTGGCTCAAGATGGTAGAGTAGAAGAACGTGCGCTCACTCCCTATTGCAAGAGCACTGGAATCGAAACTAACTGCTGAACAATCATCGACAGGAAGATACTGGAACTCACCAAAAAAGATACCCCACATACAAAGCCAAAGGAGAAGCCACAATGAGACGGTAGGAGGGGCGCAATCACAAAAAAATCAAATCCCATAACTGCTGGGTGGGTGACTCACAACCTGGAGAACACTTATACCACAGAGGCCTACCCACTGGAGTAAAGGTTCTGAGCCCAACATCAGGCTTCCCAACCTGGGGGTCTAGCAACAGGAGGGGTATTCCCAGAGAACCAGACTTTGCAGGCTACCGGGATTTGATTGCAGGACTTCAACAGGACTGGGGGAAACAGATAATCCACTCTTGGAGGGCACACACAAAGTGGGGTGCACATCAGGACCCAGGGGGAAAGAGCAGTGACCCCATAGGAGACTGAACCAGACCTACTTGCTAGTGTTGGAGTATCTCCTGCAAAGGCCGGGGGTGGGAGGGGGTTGTGTCTGCGGCTCACTGCAAGGACAAGGACACTGGCAGCAGAAGTTCTGGGAAGTACTCCTTGGCATAAGCTCTCCCAGAGTCTGCCATTAGCCCCACCAAAGAGCCCCTAGGCTCCAGTGCTGGGTTGCCTCAGGTCAAAAAACCAACAGGGAGGGAACTCAGCCCCACCTATCAGCAGGGAAGTGGATTAAAGTTTTACTGAGCTCTGCCCACCACAGCAACACCCAGCCTCACCCATCACCAGTCCCTCCCATCAGGAAGCTTGCACAAGCCTCTTAGATACCCTCAGCCACCAGAGGGCAGACAGCAGAAGCAAGAAGGACTACAGTCCTGCACCCAGTGGAACAAAAAACACATTCACAGAAAGACAGACAAAATGTAAAGGCAGAGGATTATGTACTAGATAAAGGAACAAGATAAAATGCCAGAAAAACAACTAAATGAAGTGGAGATAGGCAACCTTCCTGAAAAAAAATTCAGAATAATGATAGTGAAGATGATCCAGGACCTCTGACAAAGAATGGAGGCAAAGATCAAGAATATGCAACAAATGTTTAACAAAGACATAGAAGAATTAAAGAACAAACACCTAGAAGAATTAAACAATAAACCAACAGAGATGAACAATACAATAACTGAAATGAAAAATACACTAGAAGGAATCAATAGCAGAATAACTGAGGCAGAACAGATAAGTGACCTGGAAGACAGAATGGTGGAATTCACTGCCACAGAAAAGAATAAAGAAAAAAGAATGAAAAGAAATGAAGACAACCTAAGAGACGTCTGGGACAACATTAAATGCACCAACATTCACATTATAGAGGTCCCAGAAGGAGAAGAGAGAGAGAAAGGACCCAAGAAAATATTTGAGGAGATTATACTCAAAAACTTCCCTAATATGGGAAAGGAAATAGCCACCCAAGTCGAGGAAGTGCAGAGAGTCCCAGGCAGGATAAACCCAAGGAGAAACATGCTGAAATACATAGTAATCAAACTGACAAAAATTAAAGACAAAGAAAAATAATTAAAAGCTACAAGGGAAAAATGACAAATAACATACAAGGGAACTCCCATAAGGTTAACAGCTGTTTTCTCAGCAGAAACTCTACAAGGCAGAAGGGAGTGGCATGACATATTTAAAGTGATGAAAGGGAAGTACCTACAACCAAGATTACTGTACCCAGCCAAGGATCTCATTCAGATTCAATGGAGAAATCAAAAGCTTTACAGACAAGCAAAAGCTAAGAGAATTCAGCACCACCAAACCAGCTCTACAACCAACACTAAAGGAACTTCTCTAAGTGGGAAAGACAAGAGAAGAAAAGGACCCACAAAAACGAACCCAAAACAATTAAGAAAATGGTAACAGGAACATACATATCAATAATTACCTTAAATGTGAATGGATTAAAGGCTGCAACCAAAAGACAAAGGCTTTTGAATGGATACAAAAACAAGACCCATATATATGCTGTCTACAAGAGACCACTTCAGACCTAGGGACACATACAGACTGAAAGTGAGGGGATAGAAACAGATATTCCATGCAAAGGGAAATCAAAAGAAAGTTGGAGTAGCAATACACATATCAGATAAAATAAACTTTAAAACAAACACTGTTAAAAGACACAAGGAAGGGCTTCCCTGGTGGCGCAGTGGTTAAGAATCTGCCTGCCAATGCAGGGGACACGGGTTCGAGCTGACAGAAAATTAATATGGAAACACAAGCTTTAAATGACACAATAGACCAGATAGATTTAATTGATATTTATAGGACATTCCATCCAAAAACAGCAGATTACATCTTCTCAAGTGCACACAGAACATTCTCCAGGATAGATCACATCTAGGGTCACAAATCAAGCCTCAGTAAATTTAAGAAAATTGAAATCATATCAAACATCTTTTCCAACCACAATGCTAAGAGACTAGAAATCAATTACAGGGGAAAAAAACATAAAAAACGCAAACACATAGAGGCTAAACAATACGTTACTAAATAACCAAGAGAACACTGAAGAAATCAAAGAGGAAATCAAAAAATACCTAGAGACAAATGTAAAGAAAACACGATGATCCAAAACCTATGGGATGCAGCAAAAGCAGTTCTAAGACGGAAGTTTATAGCAATAAAATCTACCTCAAGAAACAAGAAAAATCTCAAATAAACAATCTAACCTTACACCTAAAGGAACTAGAGAAAGAAGAACAAACAAAACCCAAAGTTAGTAGAAGGAAAGAAATCATAAAGATCGGAGCAGAAATAAATGAAATAGAAACAAAGAAAACAACAGAAAAGGTAAATAAAACTAAAAGATGGTTCTTTAAGAGGATAAACAAAATTGATAAACCTTTAGCCAGACTCATCAAGAAAAAGAGGGACAGGACTCAAATCAATAAAATTAGAAATGAAAAAGAAGTTACAATGGACGCCACAGAAATACAAAGCATAGTAAGAGACTACTGCAAGCAATTCTATGCCAATAAAATGGACAACCTGGAAAAAATGGACAAATTCTTAGAAAGGTATAACCTTCCAAGACTGAACCAGGAAGAAATAGAAAATATAAACAGACCAATCACAAGCACTGAAATGGAAACTGTAATTAAAAATCTTCCAACAAACAAAAGCCCAGGTCCAGATCGCTTCACAGGCAAATTCTATCAAACATTTAGAGAAGAGCTAACACCCATCCTTCTCAAACTTCCGTGAGCCACAATTACTGAGCCTGCGCGTCTGGAGCCTGTGCTCCGCAACAAGAGAGGCCGCGATAGTGAGAGGTATGTGCACCGCGATGAAGAGTGGCCCCCGCTTGCCACAACTAGAGAAAGCCCTCACACAGAAACGAAGACCCAACACAGCCATAAATAAATAAATTAAATTAAAAAAAAAAAAAAAAAAAGACACAAGGAAGGACACTATACAATGATCAAGGGATCAATCCAAGAAGAAGATATAACAATTATAAATATATATGCACCCAACATAGGAGCACCTCGATACATAAGGCAAATGCTAACAGCTATATAACAGGAAATCGATAGTAACACAATAGTGGGGGACTTTAACCCCTCACTTACACCAATGGAGAGATCATCCAGACAGAAAATTAATATGGAAACACAAGCTTTAAATGACACAATAGACCAGATAGATTTAATTGATATTTATAGGACATTCCATCCAAAAACAGCAGATTACATCTTCTCAAGTGCACACAGAACATTCTCCAGGATAGATCACATCTAGGGTCACAAATCAAGCCTCAGTAAATTTAAGAAAATTGAAATCATATCAAACATCTTTTCCAACCACAATGCTAAGAGACTAGAAATCAATTACAGGGGAAAAAAACATAAAAAACGCAAACACATAGAGGCTAAACAATACGTTACTAAATAACCAAGAGAACACTGAAGAAATCAAAGAGGAAATCAAAAAATACCTAGAGACAAATGTAATGAAAACACGATGATCCAAAACCTATGGGATGCAGCAAAAGCAGTTCTAAGACGGAAGTTTATAGCAATAAAATCTACCTCAAGAAACAAGAAAAATCTCAAATAAACAATCTAACCTTACACCTAAAGGAACTAGAGAAAGAAGAACAAACAAAACCCAAAGTTAGTAGAAGGAAAGAAATCATAAAGATCGGAGCAGAAATAAATGAAATAGAAACAAAGAAAACAACAGAAAAGGTAAATAAAACTAAAAGATGGTTCTTTAAGAGGATAAACAAAATTGATAAACCTTTAGCCAGACTCATCAAGAAAAAGAGGGACAGGACTCAAATCAATAAAATTAGAAATGAAAAAGAAGTTACAATGGACACCACAGAAATACAAAGCATAGTAAGAGACTACTGCAAGCAATTCTATGCCAATAAAATGGACAACCTGGAAAAAATGGACAAATTCTTAGAAAGGTATAACCTTCCAAGACTGAACCAGGAAGAAATAGAAAATATAAACAGACCAATCACAAGCACTGAAATGGAAACTGTAATTAAAAATCTTCCAACAAACAAAAGCCCAGGTCCAGATCGCTTCACAGGCAAATTCTATCAAACATTTAGAGAAGAGCTAACACCCATCCTTCTCAAACTCTTCCAAAACACTGCAGACGAAGGAACACTCCCAAACTCATTCTATGAAGCCACCATCACCCTGATACCAAAACCAGACAAAGATACTACAAAAAAAGAAAATTACAGACCAATACCAATGATGAATATAGATGCAAAAATCCTCAACAAAATACTAGCAAACAGAATCCAACAACACATTAAAAAGATCATACACCATGATCAAGTGGGATTTATCCCAGGGATGCAAGGATTCTTCAATATATGCAAATCAATCAATATGATACACCATATCAACAAATTGAATAATAAAAACCATATGACGCAAGAGGGAAGAGATGTGGGGACATATGTATATGTATAACTGATTCAATTTGTTATAAACCAGAAACTAACACACCATTGTAAAGCAATTATACTCCAATAAAGATGTTTTAAACAACAAAAAAAATATGATCATATCAATAGATGCAGAAAAAGCTTGTGACAAAACTCAACACCCATTTATGATAAAAACTCTCCAGGAAGTGGGCATGGAGGGAACCTACCTCAACATAACAAAGGCCATATACAACAAACCCACAGCAAACATCATTCTCAATGGTGAAAAACTGAAATAATTTCCTCTAATATCAGGAACAAGACAAGGATGTCCACTCTCACCACTACTATCCAACATACTTTATTCAAAGTATTCAAACATACTACTATTCAACATACTTTTGGAAGTCCTAGCCACAGCAATCAGAGAAGAAAAGGAAATAAAAAGAATACAAACTGGAAAAGAAGAAGTAAAACTGTCACTGTTTGCAGATGACATGATACTATACATAGAGAATCCTAAAGATGCCACCAGAAAACTACTAGAGCTAAGCAATGAATTTGGTAAAGTTGCAGGATACAAAATTAATGCACAGAAATCTCTTGCATTCCTATACACTAACAACAAAAGATCAGAAAGAGAAATTAAGGAAACAATCCCATTCACCACTGTAACAAAAAAATAAAATACCTAGGAATAAACCTACCTAAGGAGACAAAAGACCTGTACTCAGAAAACTATAAGACACTGATGAAAGAAATCAAAGATGACACAGATGGAGAGATATACCATGTTCTTGGATTAGAAGAATCAGTATTGTGAAAATGACTATACTACCCAAAGCAATCTAGAGATTCAATGCAATCCCTATCAAATTACCAATGGTTTTTTTTTTTTTTTTTTGCGGTACGCGGGCCTTTCACTGCTGTGGCCTCTCTCGTTGTGGCACACAGGCTCCAGATGCGCAGGCTCAGTGGCCATGGCCCACGGGCCCAGCCGCTCCGCGGCGTGTGGGATCTTCCCGGACTGGGGCACAAACTCACGTCCCCTGCATCAGCAGGTGGACTCTCAACCACTGCGCCACCAGGGAAGCCCCCAATGGCATTTTTTTTACAGAACTACAACAAAGAATCTTAAAATTTGTATGGAGACAGAAAAGACCCCGAATAGCCAGAGCAATCTTCAGGGAAAAAAAGGAGCTGGAGGAATCAGACTCCCTGACTTCAGACTATACTACAAAGCTACAGTAATCAAGACAATATGGTACTGGCACAAAAACAGAAATATAGGTCAATGGAACAGGATAGAAAGCCCAGAGATAAACCCACACACCTATGGTCGACTAATCTATGACAAAGGAGGCAAGGATATATAATGGAGAAAAGACAGACTCTTCGATAAGTGGTGCTGGGAAAACTGGACAGCTACATGTAAAAGAATGAAATTAGAATACTCCCTAACACCATACACAAAAATAAACTCAAAATGGATTAGAGACCTAAATGTAAGACCGGGCACTGTAAAACTCTTAGAGGAAAACACAGGAAGAACACTCTTTGACATAAATCACAGCAAGATCTTTTTGGACTCACCTCCTAGAGTAATGGAAATAAAAACAAAAATAAACAAATGGAACCTAATGAAATGTAAAAGCTTTTGCACAGCAAAGGAAACTATAAACAAGAAGAAAAGATAATGCTCAGAATGGGAGAAAATATTTGCAAACAAATCAACGGGCAAAGGATTAATCTCCAAAATATATAAACAGCTCATGCAGCTCAATATTAAAAAAGAAAAAAACCCAATCAAAAAATGGGCAGAAGATCTAAATAGAATTTTCTCCAAAGAAGATATACAGATTGCCAATAAATACATGGAAGGATGCTCAACATCACTAATTATTAGAGAAATGCAAATCAAAACTACAATTAGGTATCACCTCACACCATTCAGAATGGTCATCATCAAAAAATCTACAAACAACAAATTCTGGAGAGGGTGTGGAGAAAAGGGAACCCTCTTGCACTGTTGGTGGGAATGTAAATCGATAGAGCCACTATGGAGAACAGTATGGAGGATCCTTAAAAAACTAAAAATACAATTACAATGTGACTCAGAGATTCCACTACTGGGCATATACCCAGAGAAAACCATAATTCAAAAAGACACATGCACCCCAGTGTTCACTGCAGCACTATTTACAATAGCCAGGTCATGGATGCAACCTAAATGCCCATCCACAGACAAATGGATAAAGAAGATGTGGTACATATATACAATGCAATGTTACTCAGACATAAAAAGGAATAAAATTGGGTCATTCGTAGAGACGTGGATGGACCTAGAGACTGTCATACAGAGTGAATTAAGTCAGAAAGAGGAAAACAAATATTGTTTATTAATGTATATATGTGGAATCTAGAAAAATGGTACAGATGAACCGGTTTGCAAGCCAGAAATAGAGACATAGATGTAGAGAATAAACGTATGGACACCAAGGGGGGAAAGTGGGGCGGGGAGGCGGTTGGTGGTGGTGGGATGAGTTGGAAGATTGGGATTGACATATATACACTAATATGTATAAAATAGATAACTAATAAGAACCTGCTGTATTAAAAATAAAATAAAATTCAAAAAATAAATAAAATACACACACAAAAAAAGAATTAGCATATGACCCAGTAACTTCATAAACAAACACTTGTACAGGAATGTTCACAGGAACACTGTTCACTATTCATAGCAAACACTATTCACAGCAAAAGAATGGAAACCACCCAAGTGTCCATCAATGGATGTACGGATAAACAAATTGTTGTATATAAATGAATAATGTTGAATAATATTCCACAAAAATGAATGAAGCACTGATACATGTTACAATGTGGAAGAACCTTGAAAATATTATGCTAAGTGAAAGAAGACACACAAAGTCACATGTTGTATGATTCCATTTATATGAAATATCCAGAATAGGTAAATCCAGAGAGACAGAAATCAGATTGGTGGTTGCCAGGGATTTGGGGAGGAGGGAATACAGAGCAACTGCTTAATGGGTACAGGCTTCCCTTTGGGGAATGAAAAGTATTTTGAAACAAGACAGAGGTGGTGGTGGCACGATATTATGAATGTTTAAATGCCACTGAATTATTTACTTTAAAATGACTAATTTTGTGTTCTTTGAATTTCACCTTTTGCATTCTATGAATTAAACAAAAAAAGGCAGACACAAAAGAATACGTACTGCATGATTTCATTTCAGAACAGGCTTTACCCTGGAGTGACTGGAAGGGGCAGAAGGGGCCTTCTGGAGGGCTGCAAATGTTATTTCCTAATCTGGGTGCTGGTTCACTCCAAAAACTTCAAGGAGCTGCCCCTGTACCATAAATGTGTATGCTTTTCTATATGTATACTATACTTTAATAAAAAGTTTTGAAACTATAAATTATTTTAGATAAAAGATTAATGGCAAATTTTTTTTAAAAAAAGGTTATCAGTGTTGGGTAGAGGACCCAAGGGATCTCTCTGTATTACTTCTTACAACTGCTGTGAATCTACAATTATTTCAAAGCTAAAAGTTTTTTTTTTTAATCAGAAGAATGAAAATGTCCAGACTCCTGTCCCCATAGATTCTGACCTAGGTCATGTGGGGTAAAGGTAGGGACTCTTCGTTTTTTTTTTTTTTGGAACAAGTTACCTCAAGTGATTCTGATTCACCTGGACCATGGCCCTCTCCTTGAGAAACTCCAATCTACATGAACTCCACAAGCTGCTTAACTTCACTTTCTCCTTGAACCCTACCTTGAGGAGGCTTGTAAAGGCATCTGTGAGCAACAGCACAGAGGAGGTGGAGAGTAAGAAAGCACAAGTGAGCCATGAGAGGCTACAAAAGCTAACCACTCTGGGAAGCAGGGTTCAACTTTTACTGGAGAAAAATGAGATGAATTGGAAAAAAGATTAATAAAATGTGAGAGTCAATGGTGAAAGGACATACGAAAGTTTCCAGGTAATCATCACAGATGTAGCCACAAATATTATGCACAAATCAATGATTTTCCTTAGTATGTTTTCCATCAAGAATTAATGGAATCAAGATAAGACAAATGATGTTGGAAGCTAAATATCCTTTAGGAGGTTAGCAAGACAAAGTTCAGAAATCAGTGCAACATGCTTGTACTTATGGTCATTTCTGGTACATTCTTCACCACAATCACTGAAAATAATATTTTACTTCTGGAACTAGAAGTAAATAAAGGAACAATTTAGTTCATGCTTAGCCAGGTCACAGAGTATTTTGATCTGCTTCTGCTCCAGCTCAAACTCTTTGGAGTGATATACCTTGGTTCTGGTTCAAATTACTTCAGTGGGAAATTTTTTGAAAAGTCTTTAGTTTGATTTGAAGTTCATTTTCAAAATAATAAGTTAATACCTTAGTCCAATTCCAATTTTAAATAATCAAATCAAAGCTCATTCCAGTCTTATTCTTACTTTTGGTAGAAATTCCTGTTGCAACAATTTGCAAACTCTAGAGCAAAAAACTGAAGCCAATTAAATCATCAGTTCATTCTCTCAGGCCTTCCAACAACACAAAAGTTGGCATATCTGTCCAAGCCTTATTTCCATGTGTACCTTGAGCTGAAAAATAGTTTTAGTTACACAGCTTCCTATACTCAAAAGGGGCAGCTGTCGCTCAGCCCTGGCAGACTGCGACCCTCAGAGAATGCATGTTCCATGTGTCCAAATCTCACTTCTTTTCAAAAGAAGTTAGAAATCCAGGTTTTTATGAGTCTCCTGATTTTAAATGTTCGCAACAAATTCCAATTTTTAAGAACTTGTCTATGGACCAATCAACACACATCTGTAAACTGTCTCTTCTGCAACCTCATTTTGTAAAGGTTAATAAGGTCTCATGCTTCTCCAGATACAAACTCTCAGCTTTGGTAAGTCTTCAGTTTTCCACATAATACAGATTTTAGGCAAAGCAGCTCTTCGACACAAATGCCAGTCCCAACAACAGATCATGATTTCATTCTCATGCCTTGTTGAATACGGAAAATATTGAATATTTGTACTTCTTACTACTTGAACAAGAAGAATGATAAATACAGAAGTAAGCCATTTAATCTGTGTTGTAGACTAACTACCCTGTGTCAACACACTTAACTGAGAGCCAGGTTAGTGGTCAGAAATGCCACATATCTTCTGATTATGACAATTGGAATTTATAATACTTTTTTGCTTCTCCAAAATGAGTCAGACAAGCTTTCTACCCAGAATCCACAAGAAGAATGATGAAATATCATGTTATTTTTCTCAAGACTACCTTGATCACCATTAGTATCGACAACTTCATCTACAACTTTATACAATGGTGAATTGCCATTGTCAAAATGATGAGAAAAAACAGTATTCTCACTTTTTTTTTTTTTTTGCGGTACACGGGGTTCTCACTGTTGTGGTCTCTCCTGTTGCGGAGCACAGGCTCCGGACGCGCAGGCCCAGCGGCCATGGCTCACGGGCCCAGCCGCTCCGCGGCATGTGGGATCTTCCCGGACTGGGGCACGAACCCGTGTCCCCCGCATCGGCAGGCGGACTCTCAACCACTGCACCACCAGGGAAGCCCCAAAACAGTATTCTCTTTGGAGCTAGTAATTTGGAGCAAAACAAACAAACCAAAAACACCCAAACACACACAAAATTTATATAGTTACATGGGGCGGCGGGGGTGTGGAATACCAATGTTGAGTAACACCAAAAAAAATGACAAAGAGATAATCAGGGAAAATAATTAACGGATACTGAGAACCTATCTATAAACTGGATACCAAATATCACATAGCTTTTGTAAAAGTTGGCTCTCACGTTCTCAGCGTGAACTTTAGTGATTTTAAATTCAAAGCAGTAGGCTCATGAAATTAAAGAAGTATTGATGGGCTTCCCTGGTGGCGCAGTGGTTGAGAGTCTGCCTGCCGATGCGGGGGACACGGGTTCGCGCCCCGGTCCGGGAGGATCCCGCATGCCGTGGAGTGGCTGGGCCCCTAAGTTGGCTCTCACGTTCTCAGCGTGAACTTTAGTGATTTTAAATTCAAAGCAGTAGGCTCATGAAATTAAAGAAGTATTGATGGGCTTCCCTGGTGGCGCAGTGGTTGAGAGTCTGCCTGCCGATGCGGGGGACACGGGTTCGCGCCCCGGTCCGGGAGGATCCCGCATGCCGTGGAGTGGCTGGGCCCCTGGGCCATGGCCGTTGGGCCTGCGCGTCAAAAAAAAAAAAAAGTATTGAATTTTGAAGAAATTATGGCATTCAGGAAACAGCAACAAGGTAACCAACTTAGCGATCCATTCAAGTCCCTGCCTCTGAAAGTCACAATAGCTCACCCAGGCCTTGCCTTTCCATCTTCATCCCCAACTTGCCTGTCCACCACTTCTCTGTACCTCTTTTGGGATATAGGGAATGTGCTTAAAGGGTGTAAATCTACGAACTATACTACCCTTTGTCTAGTTCTGAAAAAACACTCAATGAAAAGAGTATGAAACTACAATAAAACTTTTTCACTATTGGTAAATTTTACTTAACTGATTAACCGTGTTTTCCATGACTGACTAATTGGACAATGTGGACAATAACAACATAGAAATTACAAGAAATTACAAGATGATGGATTCCTCCTGATGTTTGGTACAATGTTGACCTAAAAAGGAGAATTTTCACAACTGGAGCTAATTGGAGGTCATGGTATCTGTTATCCTAGGACTATGGAAAACAAGGTCAGAACGAAGCAAGCCATATTATCCAACTTAACACCCAGTTTGCAAGTAGTTGTTTACTACACCTTAAAATATCCCCAAGGAAGTTACATCCACGTGATATAAGCATGCTGTGTCCAAGAGGGCAATTTACCATTATAAATTATCCTAGTTTGTGTACAGAAACCAGTAGATATTTGCAAATTCATTTCCAGGTCACTGAAGATAAAACCCAGAAAAACCTATTTTCCTCCATGTGGTGAAAGCAAAGAGATTACTTCTGCAGTGGCGCTGCCTGTTCTTAGAGTTATTCTCTAAAACAGGGTCATATAAGAACATTTTCACCCAAATACTAGGTATAAACAATTAAGACATGATTTACTGAGATACATGCTATTGTGTATGTTTAGGTTTTTAGCCAATTAATACTATATTAATAAAGACTGGAAAGTTTAAGAATAAATGAACTCTAACCAGTACATTTCAGCAGAGTTAGCCAGAAAACATTTCTACTAGGCCCAAATGAAGTATCTTTCATTCATTAATACAGAACCACAGGGCATACTTAGACATCAGAGGCTCAACCATCTAAAAAGAGTTCCTAGGGAAACAAAAACTTTCCATTTTCATTCTGTAACTGCTCCTTAACTACAGAAAGTATTCTTTCTTTCTTGGCATTCTCTCTTTTCTCTCTACCTCGGGACATATTTACAGATGCACTGGCTGCTTTACAGACATGCTAAAAGTTCGTGCTGTGGTTGATCAAAGTTGGAATGCCTGAGGAAATTACTCAATTCAGACAGCCCGGAATTGTATCTAGCCAAATAGTTACAGTGCTCTACTTTTAACATGTGTTAAAGTAATATTTTAGCCATGCTGGATGTAAGTTAAGAGAACATTTGTTTGCATCACACTCTGTGAACAGTTGAGTCAAATATAGTATGTTGAATACCCAGTTTTATTATCTGTGACGGTTCATTTTTTTAAGTATTCAATTACACACAAAAAAACATAGTTTATATTAAAAAAAAACTAACACGCAACAGCATATGTATTAGGAACTAAGACTTGTTAATGATCTTCTTGAAGTGTCCAAGCTCTTCTACTGAATAGAAATTTAGAATAAATGCATCAAATATTGCTTTTGTTCATTAGAGCATTTGTTGATCCGGCATGCAATATTCTGTCAAAAAACAGAACCACCTTTTTTCTCTACTTTATTATTAAAAGTATTTTAATAAAAAAGCACTGCCTACCTGTATTAACCTCCTTTCCATTATTAATCTGCATAATTTGCAAATAAAGACATAGCAAAATTAAGTAGAAAAATCACATCACAGCAGTTTATTTTCATGGGTTTTTTTTGTTAATTGAAAGCCACAGAATTGCGGTACAAAGAGTTACTTGTCAAACATAACACAAGTCTCTAACATAAAATATTGGCTTCCATAGACCTGCACATCTGAAATAGTTTTAAACTTTGTTTTAGTTGGATTCTTTACGATGTCCAGGAGGAGGTTAGCGCACACGGTACCTGAAATTGTCTTTTCCACATGAGCTACAATAGAAAAAGACAAATGTAGCTGTTTCTCTAGTAAAGCCAAACTTGGCATCTACTTATACTTCCCTTCAACCTAAATAACTATACCTTTTAACCACGTTGACAATAATATGGAAATATCACTCAAAAAGAACCTAACAGACCACGGAATTATAATAATGTAAACTATCCTTCTATCAAATGTGAAGTGAGGACATGGTAGATTGGAGGGGTGAGAGGGGTGTCACTAACTTATAAGTAGAAACTTATAACTATGCTTTTTATTTAAAAGATTTCCAACCCACTAGAAAATGTTAACATCTGTACATACTCCAAAAGAGGAAAACAAAAATAAGTCCCCCACTCAGAATTTTCTGAGAAGGCTAGTAAATGTTATAGTGTTGATACCCTATGTTATACGCATGTCATGAACTGTCAGGAAATGAGTATACCGTGCAGGAGTCTGGACCCTGAGTGGGAATGACTGCCAGTAAAAACTCCCTGGCAGTGGGAATGGCCAAAGCACTATTCTCAACTGGGATGCCTAGGATTCCATTTTAAACTGTTTGCTCTGCTATAGGGAGATGCAATCCTTCATTATTCTAACACTTAGGTAAAGCCTGCTGTACACATAAAAATTAGACAGCAGGTAGACAGAGAGAATGAGTGGGGGAAAAACCGGAAGTAATGCTTTGTTCTGCTTTGTAGCAGGATTTAGGATATGATCTTGATGAGATTCCTAAAAGTTATACAACTTAAGTTCCTCCTCATTCCCTTCCAGATTCTGAATACAGTCCTACATTTGAGAGATAGACAAAAACTTAAAATCAAAGGCAGTCTTTCAGATTGGCCTTCATGATATCAGCCTGTGATTTGCTGAGCACAGAAAAATCTTCTTAGCCTAGCCCTTCATTACCAAAAGCTAAAAAGCAAAAAACCAGTAGATGTTAGATTATAAAATTGATGCCCCAAAGAATATAGATCCAAACACACACACACACACACACACACACACATACACACACCCGACACATATGAAATGATTCAATAATCACAGCACTATAAATCCAAGGGCCAATAAATCTAATATCTCTATTAATTTAGAAGAAGACATTTTACACTCAATCCAAAAGTCTAAATTGCTGCCACATAACCAAAACACAGAATTACCACCAATTCCACCACACTACCAAATGTAGCTTTAAGTAGCTCAAAGCTGAATTCTAAAATGTAGTATATTCTTGGAGAATAATAACTCCCAGAGCAAAACAAGGGCTCATACATAAAGCTACAAGCTCCTTAGGAACTGCTAAGTCTGGTCTCAGACCATACTTTCTACCAGATTCAGCCAAGATGAATTCATCTGATAAGTTCCACAGAACTCATCAAGAAATGGCTAGAAAAAGGTGAAACTGTTTTCATGTTCCCGTCAGTACAAAGCTCTGTAACATAACAAGCTCTGTACTTAAGTGTTTTGACTTGGCCAAAAACTAATACACAGTTTTGATGCAGTGTAAAAATTAATCTGAAATGTAATAACTGATTCAGTTCTTTTTATTCTCAAAAAAAGTTAAAAGAAAAAAAAATCACTGCTTTTCCTTAATTAAGCAGGTACTTTGTGCTAGAGAGCGTGTTTAGTTTCTAGGGTCTGAGGAAAAGAACAGATGCATCTACTGTGTAAACACAAACAGTAAGTTACAAGTTGCCCCTTAGTACTAAAGGCAAGAATCAGCATCAGTACTCAAAAAAGTGTTTTAAAAAGAGTGTAACTTACTTTTACTGCCCCAGGCTAACCGGGCTCTGTCTGGTGCTTCTTTGTCTGCACTTGGCCACCCACAGCCTGTCTTCTAATTAACTCAATGCTCTATAGCAGCAGAACAAGCAAACAAGTTGCCTCCCATCTGCGTACAGCTCTTCAGGACACATTTCCCTTGGTCAGAAGGTAGAAATTCTTGGGAGAGGTGATTTTTCTCTGCCTCTTCACAAGAAGAACATGGACACTTGGCTGGATGCATTTCCGTGAAGTGTAACTGTGTGTGTACACCTCAAAAAATAAAAAAAATAAATAAAAGAAAAAAATGCAGAGAAACATAAAGACTCTATAAACACCTGGAATACACAGAAATACTGAAGCACCCCTGGAAATACTGCTAAACAGAGCAAAATATGGTCTTTGACTGAAATAATCAATGATACCAAGTTGAAAAAAAAAAAAGTAAAAAGAGCATCTGAAGTCAAAATCCAAATGCCATGCAATGAAAACATTTTAAGTACTACAAAGTAGAAAAGGTAAAACTCCTTGCTTTGCATACTTAAAAACAGGAACCCCATCCCCATTACAGAGAATAAAAGATATTGTCAATGGAAGAGAAAAATTAGACTTTCAGGGGTAGTAGGTCTAAAATTAGACTCCTCAGTCACATGGTTAAGGGGCACTTGTGTGTATGTGAGCTAAATGCATCGAGCTGTCTTTCCAATGTGTTCAGCCCTGTCCGGGAGCAGAGGGGAGGAGGAAGCAAGGAACCACTTAAATACTCAGCTACCCTTTACATATGAAAAGATGATTTCTGCAAAACAAAAAAATGTGCAGAAGAACAAAGATGCTCATTTATTTAAATAATTTTTAACCTCTCAAATAAACATAAACGAGTGTAAAACAGATGCCCCTACTTTTTTGCAACAAAAACCAAACACTGAAGTGGGGTAGGGACGAGGTGTGGTTAAGCATCTAATCACAAAGAAACCCCACAACTGAATTTGCTACAGGCTTGGCGAGGGTCAGGGTTATATCAGACCTTCCCAATATTCCCTCCCATCCTAGATATGCCCATATGCCAGGAGCAAGCCACATCATCTTCATGACCCCTAAGCATCCCAGGGACTGGCAGGCCTTCTCTCCCCCTGAGGCACACAAACAATTCCAGCCAGAAGCATAAGGCCAAGGGAAGGGTGTGTGGCCTAATCCTGCAGCTGCACAGAGGCCTGGGCTGTGGTCCACCAACAACAGACTACTCAATGGTGATGACATTCTGGAGAACCCTGCTTTATAGAAATGCATGCAGAGCTGGCTCTACATCTCAGGATGTAGAGGTCAGATAAATGCATAATAATATAAATATACAGTAATGCAAATCCCTACATTTTTTCTCTCACACCCCAAACTATCAGCCATCTGGATAAGAAGTTACTTTTTAAAGGAATTTCTAGAGTTTATAAGCAAGCATCATATTGGATTATATAGAGATCCAAAGACAATGGACCATTTTTAGCAGACATAAAAACTTGTGCCCAATATAAACTGCCCTTTAAATGCTAAAGCATTTGGACAATAAACAAGTTACGTACGACCATGAATTACCATCTCCCCTGACCATAGGAAGACTTAAAGAATGAAGCAAGTCAACAAAAGAACAGCAGGGTCCACTTAGAATAACGTAAGTTCAACAAAACATTTTTAACAAGGGAGCCTGTGCAATTTACCTTTCACCATATGAAATTTAAAAGCTATACCTATCACTATTGCTAATGCATAGTATTCTACCTACCAAAATAATCAGTCTTCAAAATGAATTAACCAAAATCTCTCAAAGCGTACACTAGCCAGCCAGCCAGATTCATCAGTTTCCTCACAAAACGACAAGTAACCTCTCAAAAGTTTGTCAGTCATATTTCACCTATTATTCCTTATTAGAACTTTTTAAAGCACATCTTCGTACTTCTTAAGAAAAATGTACCGACGTGCAAAGGGCGCTTCAGTAAGCATTTTATGAGTTCATTTTCTGTCAGAATCTATGAAAAGCTCTCTACTTTAGCAGTGGCATCATGACTCACCCAGATCTATATCTAATTTTCTCACATAAGAAATTCATATCAGAAGCTATACATGTGAAATGTGAAAAACTGTGGTCTAGAATTTTAAATCTACTGTAACTACCCGAACCAAAACTATTTCAAAAGCAGGCATGAAAACAACTGTCTCCCAAATGCACAGCCCTAGGTATGAAGATCAAATTGTTTCACAAATTTATCTTCTCTGCTGTGAGGGAAATCAGGGTTGATCAAGTCCCTTTCCCATCAGGTATAAAAAGAATCTCAAAAAAACTGTTAATAGTTAAATGAAACAATGGGACCAAATCACTTTAACAATAAATTATTAAAATATGATCTATAAAACTGACCTTTCCATTTCCTTCACCACATTTTGAAGATAAACAATATGCACTTTGGCATCATCTCATTTTCAACTCCACACTGCAGAACACCTCTCATACAAATGGCCACCTTCCCTCCCAAAACCCCAAAGGAAGAAGCTAGTCAGTTTACTAGGCAGGAACTTATGCGCATGCCCCCCACCCCTTATTTGTATGAAGGGAACACTCCCTCTGGTGCCCAGAAGTTGTAGTCTTATGATAACACCACTTGTTTGTCCTGGTGGATGAGAAAAATGAAACTACACAAGAGAATGGGATTCCAAGAAAAGCTCAAAAATGATTTGTCTAAGTAGCCCCGGTTAAGTTACAGAGGCCACCGAAACACATTTTTTTCTATTATAAATTTTCTTTTCTTTCACCTTGTCTCTTCCTCCTCCGTGGCAACAAGTTGAGGTCAGTGTAGTCCTCACTATTTGCGTAAATGCAAATTTTCATATTTTCCAAAATATAAGGCCAGATACCCCTTCTAGCCAATAAGGACCATTAAACCATTTCAGTCATTTCAATCTACAGTTAGTAAAGTCCTCAGGAAACTCAAACCAATTTTAGTTATCTGCCTAAGTAATAATGTAACAAACAAGTTTAAAAAGCATGTTTTTTTTTAAGTCAAAAGTATATCCCAAAGTCAAAAGACAAAGGTATAACGATCGACCATATCTATCTGATAATTAGGACAAAACTTAGCTCTACTAAATAGACTGATCAAAACTAAAGATAAGTGGTTACTCTCAAATTAAACATAACACAGTACAAATCAGACTCTCTGGGAATTTTCAGTTGGCTGAAAGGACTTAATATTGTTACTTATATTTCTCTAGGTACAGAAAATACAAGAATCCAATTTTTATATATCTTTCCATTGACTCAATACTATTACAATACCTCTTTGATTAAACTCTTTATTTGAAGACTTCACCCTATTCAAAGGTGATGAATCACAATTATGCAAGGTGACTGAAACTGCAGGGGGCAGTATATGCATGACTTCCAACGTAATTCTTAAGATTCAGGCAAATTCCTCCAGTTAATGTAGGCTTAACCTTTAAACTACTGACATATATTTCAATCAAAGATCCCAGATAAAAATGAATTTTTCAAGATAGTTCATTGAAATTCTTCCCCAAACTTAATAATTAAAGGGAGGAAAGTACACTAAACTCACTCAGGCCATATAACATAGTCCAATCAAAATAATAGAACACATTTGTTTTTTTAAAAACCTTCATATCCAAACTCTTAAAAAACACAGGTCATCATTCAAAACTATAAAGCTCATTTACTCACATGTAACTCATTCCAAAATGTATTTTAAATCATTATTAAGTATACATAAGTAAACTCTTTAAAAGTAGGATTGATACATCATGGGAAAAATGTAATGAAATACTGGGCATGATATAAGTAGGACCTGAGAAAATTAAAGTTATTCTAAGATGAAAAGAAAAAGGAAAACTTAATTTTACTCAGTGTTGTATTCATAGTTGCCATTATGGTACAATATATACCCAGCTATTCATTAATCTTCTTTCCCCAGACCCACACGGGCTCCATGCACCTGTAACCTCAGGACATCGTCTTCTACACGAAGAAGAGTAATTTGCAATTAATAACTGAATTAAGTTAGATGAAGCTTTCCTTGTGTGTGTTTTGAGTAAAGGTAAGATTTGGTGGTAAGCACATCAATCTTCTTCCTTGTGTCACTTTTGCTCTTTTACCCACAACATATAATTAACTTTCCTTTGACAATGTAAAGAGTTAACATAAATATTCACCTCATAGATATAATTTCCAAAACACCTCACAACAATAATAGCTACTAACAGTTACAAGTTGTTTACTATGTGCCTCATACTGTTCTAAGTGATTATCGTATGTTAACTCAATCTTCATGACTCTGTAAAGTAGAAATTATCATCCCCGTATTATAAATGGGTAAACTGAGTCAGGGAGAGTCTGTGAGGTGCCCAGGGACTCATGGCTACTGATTGGTAGAGCTCGTGTAAGATGTATCAGTCTCAACAGGAAGGAGACCACATATCCCCAAGTCACACACCTCAGGGACCAAACTACAGTGGAACTGGTGCCCACCATATATTCACCTTTCTTGACTACATACCCTAGGACCAAGCTCAAAGTGTTAACAAGATAGAGTACAATCTACAGAGCACGATTAAAAACGTAACTCTGCAATTAACCAGGGGAATATACAGAAAACATGTCTAGGACTTTTGGTAAACTCCTGGGCAATCTTCGCAGGTAAAAGCAAGGCCTGGCCTGTCAGGGTAGGTGCCCTGATATGAGAGCCTAATCCAGTCAATTTGGGACAGTCTACTCTAACACCTCCTCCCTCAAACTCATCCCTGTTTTATCTTCATGTCTTATTTGATTCCCCTAGTTATCTTCTCAAGCAAATAACTATTTGTTCACTGTTCTCTAAACCAGGGGTCCCCAACCCCAGGGTCATGGACTGCTACTAGTCCATGGCCTGTTAGGAACTGGGCCGCACAGCAGGAGGTGAGCAGTGGGTGAGCGAGTGAAGCTTCACCTGTATTTACAGCCACTCCCCATGCTCACATTACCACCTGAGCTCCGCCTCCTGTCAGATCAGCAGTGGCATTAGATTCTCATAGGAGCGCAAACCCTACTGTGAACTGCGCATGCGAGGGATCTAGGTTGCTCGCTCCTTATGAGAATCTAATGCCTGATGATCTGAGGTGGAGCTGAGGCAGTGACGCTAGCGCTGGGGAGCGGCTTCAAATACAGATTATCATTAGCAGAGAGGTTTGACCGCACAGAGACCATAATAAATCAATGGCTTGCAGACTCATACCAAAACCCTATCAGTGAGTGGCAATTAAGCTGCATCTTACGGAGTAGACTGGACATAAGCCACACTTCGGGTGTCACTGTCTCCCATCACCCCCATATGGGACCATCCAGTTGCAGGAAAACAAGCTCAGGGCTCCCACTGATTCTGTATTATGATGAGTTGTATAATTATTTCATTATACATTACAATGCAATAATAATAGAAATAAAGTACATAATAAATGTAATGCGCTTGAATCATCCCAAAACCATCCCCTCCCCTCCCTGAGTCTGTGGAAAAATTGTCTTCCACGGAACTGGTCCCTGGTGCCAAAAAGGTTGGGGACCACTGCTCTAAACCGACTTACACTAATCAACCTTCTCTAAGTTTGAGCAACACAAGTTGGTCTTCTGAAGCCCTCAGTATCCCCTGGACAAACTCATCCTCAGGGTTCCAGATTAAGACAATTAAGAGACCCTCACTCTGGAGAAGCAAGGATTACAGTGAACTTGAGAACCTCCTCAATGAATTCCTCAATGTCCACAATTAACTGGAGACCAACTTATCACACTGGACAAGACACACCTCACAGAGCACAGCTTCAGGATATATATCCAACTGCTAAGTTTGTGAGGAAATTTCCCCCTCCACTTTGGACACTTCTAGACAGTTGGAATTTTTTGTTTTCTAAACAACAGAACGTATATTACTTTCAGGAGGTGTTAACTTCAGGAATTTTTCTTCTGAAAATATTCAGGAAATTCAAGCATCCAATCACCAGTAACTTGTATTCATGAATCTCACAAAACCAGGGAAAAATGAATTTAACCAACTTTTTTATATTACTCGGAGAAGTCTCCAATGAGAACAACCTAACAAAATCACAGGCTTCTTCATACCTTGTTAATATTGTTGAGAAACGCTGGTCATATAATTGATGGTTGACTAAACAACAGTTTCATGTCATTTAAGAATAATGAACATAAACTCACAAATATTTTAAATGAAACAAATAGAGAAAAGAAATACCTCAAGTTCCACGAGGGCTGCAGTCACTGCATCTGTTGCAAGGGCACCAGCCTGTAGCTTTTCAATTGCCTATGAAACCAAGGGGCAAGATTATTCATTTTAAAACCACAACTTCTTAAACATACCCAGAAACTTTCCAAAGGCTTGAAGAAGTGTAGGAGACATTCAGAGTTAATAAAAATTGATCACTAGAGTTCCGTTCCATACCTCAAGACATAAACGACTTAGATTTAAGATAAGCAATTATTCAGGATAATTTATAATATAGCTCACTTATTATTATTCAAATTAAGACAATGAATAAATTTAGCTACTAAATACAAAATGCAAGGAATTTAGTAAGTGAAAGGGCTTCATTCATCACAGGGCAGTTCACAGAACCATAGAAATTATATGACTTCCATTTTGAAATCTGAATTCATATTTTATACAGACTAAGCTAACCATTTCTCATCCCACCATTACTACTCTCTCTACCCCTAACTATAAAAAGTAGTTACTCTCAGTCACAGAGGCATTTCAGAACCCTTAGATGGAGCATACATTTGACAAAAGCATTTTTGATTCTATAAGGTATTCTACATCGAGATAAACATATAATATTCTTTTGTAATATAATCTATAGAGAGCAAAGGTCACTAAAATCACCTTGCTTCTTAGGTATAAACTAAGACAGGAAAGAAAGAGAAGGAAGACTGACTTTTAAATGAATAATTGAAGCTCCGATTTAGTCAACAAAGATCAAAAACTAAGCACTGTATTCCTCATGAAACTTTCAAGAAGTTCATTTGTTGTATGAATTACGGAGGCTGGTTACACACTCTAAATGTAGTATATACAGAACTATGTTCCTATAAAACCATTTCTTCTCAGATAACAAAAAGATTTCACACTTTGAAAAATGAGATAAAGTAATATAAAATAGCTTAAAGAATATTTACCTTTATTATAAATTTTTTTTAAAAAATGAAATCCCTGTAACCAAATATTCTTATTCATTTATGAGATTTCATTCATCATAAGAAAAATCTTGGATCGCTAATAAAGTATAATCTTCTTTAAATGGTATGTAAATATAAATGAAAAGAGCTGGGAGACCCCTATTTACTTGATATGCAATGTCCAATTAACATTCTATTTGCATAAAAAGTAATGGAAGGTTTGCCTACAAGAGTATACAGTCAGGATCAAAATAAAAACAAACAATATTGCTTCTGAGTCCATTCCTGCCTCCACATTAAGTATTCAACAATTTACCAAAACCTCAAAAAACAAAGATAAAAAAAAAAAAGCACAACTGAGTACAAGGGCAAAGTTAAACTCAGGAATGACAATGAATTTGCTATGATAAAAATTACGTGATGGAAAAACAGAAGGAAAAAGTACAGAATAATCTCCCTAAGAAGAACACCCATTTTAATTTTTTATTATTTTTTTCTTCCCTTCATAGAAATACACATTGGCTGCCTTTGAGCTGTTTTCCCTACCCCTTCTATAGAGCTCAGTGCCGTTTCAAAGATTAAAAGATATATGATTATGTGCCCACAATTCCAAAAATACAGACTTTGATCTGGGAAAGGAAGGAAAAGATCTAAACATGATTTGGAGAATAAAAAACACAAAACAAAACAAAAAAAGACCCCACAAATACGAGCAAAATTACTTTGTGGCCCAAACCAAAGACTGCCTTATAAATCAAACCTTAAAATTTTGAATTTCAAGGTGAAGCTGCTTTTGGTCAAAACTAAACTGTTTCAATAAGACAGAATACATTCTCTTCATACCTTCTGACAAGCTCGTTTGCATACGTGTTTATATTCCTTGGCTTTGGATTCAGAATGATAACCTGCACCTGTAGTGAAAAAAAAAACAGTCAATTGTCAACTGTCATTAAAATATCAGAGACCTTGCTTATATTATATAAATAGCTCATATAAACTGATGCTCTCCTAGTGACAATAAAACTATTGTCCTAAGTGCATGGAGTCTTAAAAATCTAACAGCTTCTTTCTGCACCATAAGCCTTTTTAATACCATGCCTTATCTCCTCTTTCAAAAGCTATTTTCCTACTAGAGGCACCAGAAATAGCTTATGTCCCCAGAGCAGCTTCGCCAAGGTCACCTCTCCTTTCGAAAACTCCAAAGTTAGGAGTTTTTTAGCTGGAGTTGATAACCCAGGCAGTGTCAAGGACAGAGTCCCTCTAACTTCCTCTCTGTTGACCTTTGGAAAGTCCCTGCCAGAATTCTTAAGAGTGACTTCAGAAAACTAGGTAGTTTCTGAATAATACTTGAAGTTGAGGGGTGTTATATCCCACCTGTCAACAACCACCACCAATATCACCATTCCTACCCAAATTTTTCCATCCGCTCACCCCTGGAATGTAGCTCAGGGTGTCTCTGAAATCTCAGTGATAGTATATTCACAACTGCCTATTAGAAATCCTGGTGGTCCCTGTCTCTTAATCGAACACCCAGCAACTGCCTCAAGAGAATGGCTCTGAAATTTGTTTCCCTAAAAGGAGTAATACTTGCTTAGTTAGGGATTTGAGAATAACCTAAACAAGAAAGAAACCAAGACAAGAGCCCTTAATCAAAGTTCTTTAACTTTTTCTGAACCTCCCCCTCAGCCCCCATCCCAGCCCCCTGCTGGGCCCCGAAGGGGTCCAAAGTAGGGAAGGTTAAAGAACTACATCTCTGTATAGCTGATTCACTTTGTTATAAAGCAGAAACTAACACACCATTGCAAAGCAATTATACTCCAGTAAAGATGTTAAAAAAAAAAAAAGAACTACATCTCTAAGCCTCAGGGCTTCTCCTGTGAGACTGCAGACTATGAAACGAACTTAACCCACCTTTCACCAGGGCAGAGAAAAAACGAACCCAAGAAGCTATGGTTAAGGGACCCAAGAGAACAGAAAAGATGCCCAAACAACACAAATCCATAACACACGCAAATGCTAGTCCCATTTCTCAAGCAAACTCTGAAACTTCACAGAACCTGCGCCAATATTTAACAGGACTCTCTTCATGGTTCTCTAATAAATGATCCCAGGTCTGTTGTCTTAGCAGGCCCCAAACTTTGAGCAGTGTTTCCCAAACCATGGGATACTATAGCCAAATAGATAATTTTAGTGTGTGGATAACAGCACTAATAGCATTAACATATCAATCCTCTACTTAGAATAGGGAAACCATCTCAGCATGACTCCAGGAGATCTTTAATACCTGATTAACACTTGCTAATTCTTCTACTTAACAAAGGAAAGGTAAGCTTAGGATCTAAGCATCTGACAAGCAACAGAACCTAACTAAAATTTAATCACACTGGGGTTTTTTTGCACTGTGTTGAAATTATTTTCTCTTCATGCATGTGATACCAACATTCCACTTAATTAAAGATAAGTTTCATCTTTAAAATGTTAAGGTTAAAAAGTGTTTATCTTTTTTTAATATTAGGTAAAATATAGGTAGTATACAGATCTGGGGCAAAGCAAGAATCTCCTACTCAAATGACTAAAACATGGGCAAGTCTCCTTTAGTGCTAAAAAAAAAAAAACACTTTTAAAATCTCTACACTGGAATTGAAATTTTGTTCCTTAAATGTACAAGATACATAATGCTGCATAATCAATCACTCTATCTGAACTTCTAATAATTTAGAAGGGGAAGGTCACCCTTCATCCATACAATTTCCTGTCATAACCCAGATTTCCTCCTATTACAGCTGGCCCCCGGCACCAACTTTGTCTAAGAGCCACAGCCATCAGGGTGTGTCTGAGACAGTGGGGAGGCCACAATGACTGTCATAGAAGGCAAAACTTTCCAACTAATCAAAAGCTCCACGTTGTTGCTTTTACACATCTCAGGCCTTTCTTGGACATTTTTCAAATACTCATTCTGAATGAAATAACTCACTGGGTACTATGAAAGATGCACCACCACCATGGTGTAGTAGAAAGAACACTGGACTAGGAATCTGAGTTGTTTCTATAAATTTACCTCACTTCTTTGAAAAATCATTTGAAAGAAAAGGAAACTGAACCTGGTTTTTGTTTTGTTTCTAGATTCTTCTGGATTCGGTTCTATAAGGCTTCCGGAGTTGTCTGTGCAGTTTAGATACAGCCAAAAGTTAATGACCAGGAAGAACACCAGTTTGACAAGAAGAAACAATTCCACCCCTCACCCCGTATCAAAGCTAATCTTGCTGCCATCCTGCATGACTGTCTGAGGAAAGTTAAAAGGAGACCCAGCCATTCCTTCTTCCTTCACAGAGGTCATGAACTTTAGACGCTAAATGCAGACAAATAAAAATGGCTAAAGAAAAAAGGGGGGGGAAAAAAAGACCTACGTAGGGCTGCACTGGTCATGAACTTTAGACGCTAAATGCAGACAAATAAAAATGGCTAAAGAAAAAGGGGGGGAAAAAAAAAGACCTACGTAGGGCTGCACTGCTTAGAAACCCTAGAGGCTTCGATGATGGGGACTCAGGGGTTGAACTCACTGTGTCTGTCTTCAAGGTACTCTGAAGTAAAGATTACAGGCTGATGAGGTGCCAAGAGCACTAGACTGGGACTTAAGGGCTCACTTCAGGGTGTCTCAGCCTGGCTCTTGTACGAACTAGCCATGTGGCTGAAGCCACTTAATCTCTCTGGTTTTAAGGTTCCTCTTTTATAATATTAAAAAGGCAAACTAGCTCTAAGACTGTGTAAATTATACTCTAAGATGGACAAAGTCAAAAATGGGGTCAATAAAATTTTTTCAGCAGCATTATTTTTAAAAACACAAACCAGAGTTTAAACAATTACTGTGTCTGGTTTTAACAACACCTAAATATGGGGTAAAAGTAAATGATAGAGTAGGTGAGTGAAGGAGACAAAGGAAGAGCCGTCATTATAAGATCTTCAGTCTCTTTGGTTCCAGCTCCTCTGGCAGTTTGCCTCCTCCAGATATGAAATTCAATTCCTGGTGTACTTCAAGGCAAGGGAAAAAAACATTTTCATCTTCCAACTCACCCACTTAGAGCTTACCTGCATGCACCAACACAAAGCCCCCTCGCTTCTCTTTATGGGGCTGCTTTGTTTCCAACTCTTTAGCTGTTATTTTAACAGCCGAAACCTGAGATGATCTGGAAGGTAGTCCTTCTCCAGAACTCATCCCCTTCTCCATGGTCATTCTCCAAGATCACCATCTTCTACTGGGAAAAGAGCATACTTCCATCCAAAAGTAACTGCAGGAGAGGAATTACTCTAAAGGAAAACAGGCAAAGAGGGTTTGTATTTCTTTCCACTAACACACACGTAACATACAAATTTGTGCACAGATAACTTTCAAAAAAAAATTAAAAACCTAATTTTAAAGTTATTTAACTGGGTAATACAAAGAATATACAAAGGTTAGAATTTAAATCTCTCTGTCCACTGACAGCACTTGCTTGAAGTCACATAAACAAAAGAACTGTTGTAAAAAGACTTCATATTGAGTCCAAAGATATTTTATCTTTCATTTTATCTACATTGAAGAAAACCACAACATAACTTAAATATCACTTTCTACTCCCTCCAAACCAAATGCTAATAACCTCTGGGACATTCTAGAACCACAGGCAGTGCTGGCAACATCACTGAGCCTTGATATAAAGCCTAGATTGCTGCTTATTTTTTTCTCCAGGTTTATTGAGATATAATTGACATACACCAGTGTATAAGTTTAAGGGGTACAACATGATGATCTGATACATGTATATACTGCAAAATGATTGCCACAACAAGGTTAGTTAACACATCCATTACCTCACATAATTACAATTTTTGGTGTGTGGTGAAAACATTTAAGAGCTATAGATTGCTGCTTGCTTAAAGAAATGAAGCAACATACAGATTTACATCTGCCTGTGAAGAACCACTTAAGAAAAACAGTGTAATACTTCACAGCTCAATCAAAAGACAAATGCTGGGACTTCTCTGGTGGCACACTGGTTAAAAATCTGCCTGCCATTGAAGGGGACACGGGTTCAATCCCTGGTCTGGGAAGACCCCATATGCCGCGGAGCAAGTAAGCCCGTGCACCACAACTACTGAGCCTGCGCTCTAGAGCCCACGAGCCACAACTGCTGAAGCCAGTGTGCCACAACTACTGAAGCCTGTGAGCCTAGAGCCCATGTTCCGCAATGAGAGAAGCCACCGCAATGAGAGAAGCCAACACAATGAGAAGCCTGCATACATCAACCAAGAGTAGCCCCCGCTCATGGCAACTAGAGAAAGCCCACGCACAGCAACAAAGATCCAACACAGCCAAAAACAAACAAATTAATTAAATGCATTCATTAAAAAAAAGACAAATCCTAACAAAATTATATGACTAAACCAAGAAATTAAAATAACACTTGCACATATACTTGTTAATTTTTATGAAAGCGTTATTTCTGAGGTTCTCAAAAGATAAATGATAAAATACAAAACTTAATAAAACAAATTACAAGCAACTTAAACCACAAAGTTTCCAATTTTTCTCACAAATTCACAAGCTTCTAGCAATCTTGGCTTAATAACAATAACGATGGCAGAACACACTTCAGACTGGGGAAAAGTGGATCATTTAAAACTCGACAGAGGGCTTCCCTGGTGGCGCAGTGGTTGAGAGTCCGCCTGCCGATGCAGGGGACACGGGTTCGTGCCCCGGTCCGGGAGGGTCCCACGTGCCGCAGAGCAGCTGGGCCTGTGAGCCATGGCCGCTGAGCCTGCGCGTCCGGAGCCTGTGCTCTGCAGCGGGAGAGGCCACAGCGGTGAGAGGCCAGCGAACCACAAAAAAAAAAAACTCGACAGAGATTTGAAGAAAATACCAGTCATGTGGTTGAAACTACTTAAACACCGAGATTCACACTGTTAGGTAAAAATGTATACTTTATTCTAAATTGAGAAATGGGGAAGGAGGAGCACAAGTCTTTTCTAATAGAAAACATAAATAGTAATGTAAAGAGTGACTTAACCAACTAGTCCAAAAGAACAGTGTTACTCAAAGTGTGGTCTGCAGACCAGTGCTTACCAGTCTGCAAGAGATTATTATTTTATTCATATACTAATTGCCTTATTTTTTTTTATTGGAGTAAAATTGCTTCACAATGTTGTGTTAGTTTCTGCTGTACAGTTAAGTGAATCAGCTATATGTATACCTATATCCCCTCCCTCTTGGACCTCCCTCCCACCCCAGCCCCCATCCCACGCATCTAGGTTGTCACAGAGCACCGAGCTGAGCTCCCTGTGCTATACAGCAGGTTCCCACTAGCTATCTATTTTACACATGGTAGTGTATTTATGTCACACCCAGTCTCTCAGTTCATCCCACCCTCCCCTTCTCTACCTGTGTCCACATGTCCGTTCTCTACATCTACGTGCACATTTTCAATAAACAATGTGTAGAGTTTTTGTAATTCTTTTCTATTTCCTCATGTTTTGTTTATAACTATATTTTTGAAACAATTTTATCTGCTACATCTAATAAAAATATAAGCTTTTACTTTTATCTTTCATTCACAGTTCCATATCTCTGTTTTGTTTTGAGGTTTTGTGGGGGTTTTGTTTTTTTTCATTTTACAAAAGAAATGGTCAACAAAGGATTGAAAAAAATTTTTAACTTGGTCCTTCACACCAGAAATGGTCTGTGAAGCACTGCAATATGGTATTTTAACTTCCTTTAATTCCTGGTTAAAAAGAGTTCATTTAATTTTTATTATATGTCATTTCATTTAAAGGACAAATAATTTTAAATCATATATATATGCTGTTGTATTAGAATGTTTACATATATTCATAAATTTTGATTACAAAAGAGTGCTGAGGTTAATTACATAACAGTGGATTAAAATGCCTGTTTTTGTTTTTGTTTTAGGTGGTAGCTCTCTCCCTGAGGATGGATTTTCTTCCAACAACTTCACAAGGATCTGCATCAATTACCTTTATTCGACTTTGGTTATTTCTCTGAGATAGGTACTATTTATTCCTGTGTCGGTTGACGAAGTCAATTTAAATGATTAGCAGTTCATCTGCCAGTCTATACCTGCCATGAGGTCTGGCCTAGCCATGAAATGAGCTTGGGCCCACTTGTCCCACAAACATAGTTGTGTGAAAACTCAGGCTTTGGAAAATTCAAAGCTTCAGTTCAAATGAAACCATATCCAAGCAGTATGAGCTATAAAACTTACTCTGACTCACTGTCATCGGATGCATTTTTTTTTCATGAATAACAAGTTAGAACATCTACATTTTATAATGAATAAGGTTTGATGTAATAGGCACTCTTAATATATGTGAGAGATTTAAAAACACTACTTCTCAAGCTTGTCTGAAAAAAATAAAATGTGGAAGATGAATCAATATGCAAGTTCTTAAGCAATCTACCATCCCTCAGAGACTATCTGAAATTTTTTTATTTAGCAAACCATGTCATCTCAATAAACTCCTCCAAAAATGCTGGCCCCAAAGTTCTGCTGGACTGGGAAAGGAACTCAAGTAGACAGGCTATCCAATGTACAACTCTGGCCTCCAGTTCCCAATGGTTACTAGAATATTTTTAATTCAATTAGAAATGAAGCAATTTCTACTCCAACATCAGTTTTTGTTTAACTCATAACCCATTAAAAGTCTGACCTTCCTAACAAAATTCCAACAAATGTCTCAAAAAAGAAAAAGACAAAACGGGGGTGGGGGGGAAGTGGGCAAATCCCAGTTTACAGAAAAATTATATAACAGTCTAACAGATCAAAAGATGCTAAACCATGCTTCCCTGGTGGCACAGTGGTTGAGAATCCACCTGCCAATGCAGAGGACATGGGTTCGAGCCCTGGTCCAGGAAGATCCCACATGCCGCGGAGCAACTAAGCCCGTGTGCCACAGCTACTGAGCCTGTACTCTAGAGCCCGCGAGCCACAACTACTGAGCCTGTGTGCTACAACTACTGCAGCCCGCGTGCCTAGAGCCCGTGCTCTGCAACAAGAGAAGCCACTGCAATGAGAAGCCCGCGCTCCACAACGAAGCGTAGCCCCCACTTGCCGCAACTAGAGAAAGCCCACGCGCAGCAACGAACACCCAACGCAGCCAAAAATAAATAAATAAGTTTATATTAAAAAAAAGATGCTAAACCTCACTCAGAAGAAAAATGCAAAATAAAACTACACTCACATATCATTGGACTAGCAAACAAACAAAAAAAAAGTAAGATAACACCATGTTTTGAGGTTACAGGGAACCAGGCGTTCTCATACATTGCTAGTAGCAGCAACTCAACATGGACAACTGGGCAAAATAAACCAAAATTATAAATACACACTGAAAGACTGTCTGTAATGGGAAAGATATGGACCAACAATATGTCTTGATGGACGTGCTTAAAAATAAATGCAGCTCTTGGAAAAAATGAGAACGTTCTTGATATACAAATATGAAATGACCAGTCTTGAAGACATTTTAGCAAGTAAAAAACACATGGTACAGAAGTATATGCAGTACCATATTTTGAGGGACGGGAGAAAAAAATACAGTTAAATATATATATGCAAAGCACAATCTGGAAGAATATATCAAAAAATAGCATAATAGTGGTTACCAGAAGATTTGGGTGACTGGTGGACAAAGGAGGGATGGAAATTTCACTGTTCACCATTGTGTACCTTTTGATTTTGAACAATCTGAATTCATTACTTACCAAAAAAAAAGCTTTTTTATACATTTATTTATGAGAACACAGGTAATTAGCCAAGTCCAAGTCCCAAAATAGGGCAAGCCTATGGGATCCCACTTCAAACCTTCACTAAGAGGAGAAATGCCATATTCTGAAGGTTCTCAACACTCATCCCACCTACAGAAGGAATAGACAAAAACATGGCCAATCAACAATACCGGCCAGGGCTTCCCTGGTGGTGCAGAGGTTAAGAATCTGCCTGCCAATGCAAGGGACACAGGTTTGAGCCCTGGCCTGGGAAGATCCCACATGCTACGGAGCAACTAAGCCCACGTGCCACAACTACTGAAGCCTGTGCGCCTAGAGCCCGTGCTCCGCAACAAGAGGAGCCACGACAATGAGAAGCCCGCAACGAAGAGTAGCCCCCGCTCACCACAACTAGAGAAAGCCCGCGTGCAGCAACGAAGACCCAACACAGCCATAAATTAATTAATTTTTTAAAAAATACTGGCCCAAGAGGTCTTTTTTGGTTTTGTTTTTCTGGATCTTGAACTTCTAGGGCCACACAAACCCCAGATAATCCTAATTAAAAAATAAATAAAATTAGTATTTGATCTCTACAGTTAAGACTAAGGAGTAAAAAAATAAATCATGACCAAAGATTGACATCAAATATATACCATCCTTTTCTAACTCACCTTGTAGTCATCTTGGACTGCACCCAGTTTCCAAATCCTATAGATTTCTTCTCAAGCATTTAACTTCCTTCTCCCTACTGCCTTGACCCTTGTTCAGCTCACATACCTCTTAGCATAAGCATTACAAAAAGCATATTAACTTTTCTCCCCAAATCCAGGCTGTCATAAAACAACCATCTACAAAAGGCTGCCAAAATAAATCTCATAAAGGACAATGCTAATCAAGACAAACAGCATGCCAAAAGACATGAGCAGGCAATACATAAAAAAGGAACTATAAACTGGATATCCAATATTAAAGAAAGAATATTCAAAGAAATACAAGAAAAAAGAAGAAAGAAATCTAATTAGCACTGTATTGCCATCATAAACTGATGTACCCGTTTTGAAAAGGAATGTGTCAGAAAGTACCAAGAGCCTTAAAATATATAATTTTGTATATACCCGCTCCCCAGAGATACTTTATATATGAACTAGTCTATATAGACACAAATAATAGTACCATGGATTCCTCTAAAGAGTACTGGGAGACTGGAGAAGAGGGAGGGGCAAGGATGAAAGGGAAAATTGATTTTCTCCTAATAACATCTCATATTTGAATTTTTTTTTTAAGTGGGTACTATTTACTAAAAAGAGAAGATTTAAGTTCTCTGTCTCTGGGACCAAGATGAATGGAAATTAACTTGATTATCAAGGGCAGAAGAGAAACTCAGAATAAAACACTTTTTTTGCTTCAGGGACTTTTATGGCACTGATTTAAGGTCTAAATCTTGACTCTATTTCTCTCAAAGATTGTTTCATTTTCCTACTGCATGTGATGACACTATTTTTTTTTTCCATTAAGCCATTTAGAACACTACCACATGTCCCGTTTGCCTCTGGTGTTGAAGTTTTTCACTGTAGATTTACTTAGTCTTTTAGAAGCAATTGAAGGAGGAAGGAAGTCATGGAATCCATTCATCTTAAGAGAAAGGCTTTTAGAGAAATCCAGCCCTTAAGCTATAGCAACTGATGAATAAAGAAGCATTTTGTTGCTCTTAACATCATGAGATTGAAGGTTTAATGCCCCATTAAATGAGCTCCAAAACATACTTATTTCATCTTTGACCCAGTAATTCCACTTCTGAGAACATTTTCTACCAAAATAATTTTAAATACAGAAAAGGTTTTATGCATTTTATGCTGTGTTTAACATAGGATAATTTAGAAAAACAAAAATCTGGGAGCGACTTAAATACCCAACATGGAGAAATAGTTAAGAAAATGATAATCTATGTGTTTACGATCAACTGGTTTTTGAAAAGGGTGCCAAGGCCATTCAATGGAAAAAGGACTTTTCAACAAATGGTGCTGGGAAAACTGGAGAACCACATGCAAAAGAATAAAGTTGGACTCCTACTGCACACCATATGCAAAAATTAACTCTACATAAATCAAGCCCTAAATGTAAGAGCTAAAACTATAAAAAACTCTTAGGGAAAAGAAAACAGGAGTAAATCATAATCTTGGATTTGGCAGTGGTTTTACATATGACACCAAAAGCACAAACAACCAAAAAAAAAAAAAACACCAGATAAATTGGACTTCACCAAAATTTTAAACTTTTGTACTTCAAAGGACACCCTTCAAGAAAGTGAAAAGACACGCAATCTGATAAGGGACTTGGGTCCAGACTATATAAAGAACTCATACAACTTTAAAATTTCTTTTAAAATTTTTTAATTCAACTTAAAAATGGGCAAAGGAATTGAACGGACATTTCTCCAAAGATACACAAAGGGCCGATAGGCACAGAGAAAAGAAACTCAACATTATCAGACATCAGGGAAATGCAAATCAAAACCACAAGATACCATTCCACAACCAATGGAATGGCTATAATCAAAAAGACAGACAATAAGTGTTAGCAAGGGTATGGAGAAATCAGAACCCTCATATCCTGCTTGTGCAGGCCACCTTGGAAAACACCTGGCAGTACCTCAAAAAGTTAAACAGTTACCACATGACCCAGCAATTCCACTCCTAGGTATACATCTAAGAAAACTGAAAACATACGTCCACACAAAAACTTGTACATGGATGTTTATAGCAAAATTATTCATAATAGTCAAAAAGTGGAAACAATCCAAATGTCTATCAACTGATGATAAACAAAACGTGGCATAGTTATATAATGGAATATTATTCAGCCATAAAAAGGAGTGACGTACTGATACATAATACCACATGGATGTACCTTGAAAACATTATGCTAAGTAAAAGAAGGCAGACAACAAAAAGCCACATATTATACGATTCCACTTACATGAAGTATCCAGAATAGGAAAATCCATAGACACAAAGTAGATTAGTGGTTGCCAGGGGTGGGGGAACAAGGGGAGGGGAGATCAATGGTGAGTAACTATAACGGTACAGAGTTTCTTTTGGAGGTGATGAAAAAGTTATGGAATTAGATAGTGATGATGGGTGCACAACGCTGTGAATATACTAAAAACCACTGAAATTTAAATTTAGAAGGGTGGAATTTTATGAATTATATCCCAAAAAAATCCATGTAATAGATACAATGTATAAAACATGCTTTTTGGTTAAAATCACATTTTATACACATACACTATGATCCTAAGTAGGTTAAGAATATGCTATCTTGGGGCTTCCCTGGTGGCGCAGTGGTTGAGAGTCCACCTGCCGATGCAGCGGACGCAAGTTCGTGCCCTTTTTTTTTCAAAAAAAAAAAAAAAAAAAAAAAAAAAAAAAAAAAAGAACATGCTATTTTTTAAATGTAGGGAATTCCCTGGCAGTCCAGTGGTTAGGACTCCCAGTGCTCTCACTGCCAAGGGCCCAGGTTCAATCCCTAGTCGGGGAACTAAGATCCCACAAGGCACACAGCGCAGCCAAAAGAAAAAAAAAAGTAGAAAGAAAGAGATCAAAATGTTGGGCTGGGGCTGGTGGAACCACAGATGATCTCTTTTTAAATATTTCTACATTTTCCAGATATTCTTTAGTAAGCATGTACTGCTTTGTATAAGTGGGGGGAAAGCTTTATTTAAACAAAAAAGCAAATTATTAAACTCCCAAGTGTATGAAAATTCCTTAGCTTAGTATAGTGATCTCAGTCACATGGTCCCCAAAATACCTTTCATTCCCCTCCCCTACAGAGGCGAATCAAGTTGAACTCCCTCCTTCCGGAAACACGATGCCCTCTATTTTCAGGGCACCTCCAGTTCCTGTTTTCCACCCTCTCCAGTTGCTCCTTTTCCATCTTCTTGGTCCTTTCCTCTTCCTTCTCCACCTGAGCAGTAAATGCTAACGTTCCGCGGGACTCTAACCAGGCCTCTATTACACTACAGGGCTTCTTTCCCCCACCTGCCACCCAGGACCAGGGCGCACACCCTCGGGTCTCTACGAGCCTCGAACTCGGAGAAACCGCAGCCCGAGACTGCAAAGTGGGTGAAGGACTGCAAGGACTCCCTCCCCACACACAGACAGTCCCTTCCCCGGAGAGGGAATGAAGCCGCCAAGCTGCAGCCGCTGGGAGGGGCCCGGCGCGGGCCCCACGCGCGACCGAGACTCGGGGACGAGGGACGTCCCGAGTCCCTTCCTCCAGCACCGCCCCCAGCAAGGGGCATCCTGCGCGCCGCCCGCACCCGGCCCCGGAGAGGACGTCCCAGCGAGAGCGCGGCGCCCGGATAGAGGCAGCGCACGTCGGCGGCAAGGGAGCGGACAGCGTGAGAAAGAGAGACACTCACCCGCGTCAGCCCCGAGCCCTCACAGCACCGGAAGTAGTCACCCACCCGTTGCCAGGGTGAGGAAGCGAGGGTGACGTCAAGGTTTTCCATTGGCCGTGAGCATAACCACGTGGCCGGAAGCAGGCGCCCACACTCTGCTTGGTCTCCTCCCTCTGCCCCGGAGTGGTTCACCTGGTCGGGGAGGTGCAGGGAGGACACCACCTGGAGCCTCGTCGTAAGCTGCGCAGGCGCCGTTGCCTCTCTCTCCTCACCCCGCCTCTTAATGAGCCGGAAGGTTGTGATCGTCTTATCTGGGTGGTCGGCAGGCTAGCGATGTGTTGTGGAATGAAGTTAAACTAGTCATTTATTGAGATGTCATTTAAGAGCTTAATTTCATTCAATCCTTGCAGCCCCCCCACACACAGTAGGGAAAACTAGAGTTCTGCCTGGATTACATGTGGGAGGAAAGGGCTAGCCTTGCCCTGGGGAGAAGGAAAATGCCGGTGGCCTTTCTTTTAGCCTCTAGCATCTAAGACCAAGACCTAGTAACATTATGTAATCTCCTTAATGTTTCCTTGTAACTATTAACATGAATAGTTACCATGTAACTGTAACCGAAAGTGGGATCCGGCTGCTTGCCGCTCAAAAGCAAATAAAGAAGAGGCAAGGTTGGTGGAAAGGAAAGTTTGCGTTATTTTGGATGTTGGATGTTGGCAAGCGGGCCGGGGGGCAATGCCTGTCCAAAGGCCAACTTCCCCAGACTGACAATCAGTGAGCAAGAGATTTTATAGGTGAAGGGAGGGGGCTACATGCAGAAACAGCACAGTCAGCTCTGACAGTCATCTTAATCATGAGGGGATCTGACCAGTGTTCATCTGGATTGCTTTAAGTACAGTCAGTCTTCAGTTCCAGGGTCGATTTTTTCCCATCTCCTTGAGGCCAATTCTTGGAATTGTGGCAGCTTATGTCATGGCTACAATCTGGTCATCATGTAGTCAACTTCTTCCACCTGGCAGGGGTTTCAGTATGTACAAGACAGCTCACAGGATATGGCTCAGAATATGAACAAGACAGCTCACAGGTTATGGCTCAGAATATTATTTATAGCCTTTGAGAAGGAACTAAAGGTCCCTGACTATGCTTAATGACTAAATTGTTATTATTCGGTCTCCTTTGACTGTTTTCCTTTGTTTCTGCATTTTCTTATTTCTCCGATTAAACTTACTCTTCAGCTAAAGTTTTTCCACAGACAAAAGGCAGGCTGAGGACATGGGGGCAAGGACCATAGGGTCCTGCTCCATTTCATAACCACCATTAAACCTGTCTTGGGAAGCAGAGATTAAAAGAAGTAGTTCTGGATAGCTCTCAAAGTGTGGTCCTATCACCTGGACTCGTAGCAGAAATGTGAATTCTTAAGCTTTACCCCAGACTTGCTAAATCAGAAACTTTGGGTTTGGGACCCAACAATTTGATTTAACAAGCTGTCTGAGTGGATCAGACACAAATAAAATTTGAGAACCACTGAAACAGAGGGACTTTCTCTTTAGCCTAGTTGCAGAGGTGGGTTGGGGAGGGTGATGGAAGGAGTGCCTCAGAAGGAGGAACAATCAAGATGTGTACCTCCAGCAATCAAGAATGAGAGTCAGAGGACTTCCCTGGTGGCCCAGTGGCTAAGACTCCATGCTCTCAACGCAGAGGTCCTGGGTTTGATCCCTGGTCAGGGAACTGGATTCCACATGCCGCAACTAAATATTTGCATGCCACAACTATAGATCCTGTGGGCCGCAACTAAAGATCCCACATGCCGCAACAAAGATCCCACATGTGGCAACAAAGATCCTGCATACCACAACTAAGACCCGGCACAGCCAAATAAATAAATATTTAAAAAAAAAAAAAAAGAATAAGAGTCAGGAAGGCAATTTGGGGCTAGTATGGGAGACCCCAGAACTGATTCCCCTGGGATTCCTAGATAAACATTTGTGTTAATTGTACAGGAAAGACTTTTCAACTGCTAGTAATTCCAAATTCATTTTATTAACTTTTGTATTCTCCAACATATTTTTCTGCTAATATTTTTCTCTATGAACAAAAATAAAAGGGCATAAAAAGGTCTACTGTGAAAGTTATCTATAAAAACAGAATTTTAGATTTAAAAGGGAATGTAGGACCCTATATTAAAATAAGTGGTTTAAAAAAGAAAAAAAATGTGTTTAAGTCAGGATAGACAGAGGTAGTGCAGTGGTTAAGAGCAAGGTTTCTAGAAGCAAGAGAATCTGTGTTCATATCTCAGCCCTACCACCTACCAATTGAGTCACCTTGAACAATTTACTCAATCTTTCTGTGACTCAGTTTCCTCACTTGTAAAATGAGGAAAATAACAGAATCTCTCATAGAGCTGTTCTATGGAATAAATAAGGTATGCGAAGTACTTAGGAAAGTATCAGGCCCATAATAAGTAATCAATAAATTTTACTTAAAAAAAAAAAACAAACAAACATTAAGTTCAGGCTTGTTACTATAAAATATGCAAAGACTCAAACTTCTTTCTCAAATAAATGACACAATGGTATTAAATAAACCAAAAATGTCCAGTTTGCTCTTGGAATAACTGTTATTTTTTTTTTGTTATTGTTATTAAAATTTGGAAAATAAATTAGTACTGTGCAATTGGAAGGTAAATTCTATATAATATAGGCATTCATGTATTGAACAGATAATTAATTAGATCTTATGCATTATACATGAGAGGTGCTGAGGGTGTGAAGGCTTGAAATGCCATGGCCGCTGAGCCTGAGCGTCCGGAGCCTGTACTCTGCGACGGGAGAGGCCACAACGGTGAGAGGCCCACGTACCGCAAAAAAAAAGAAGAAGAAGAAGGATTGGAGGACCAGAGAGGTCAGCAAACAGTCAATTCCAGAGTCAAGTACACCCAGCCCCAAAGGTGACACCATCAAGAAACAACTGTACCAATGAACCGGTTTGCAGGGCAGAAATAGAGACACAGATGTAGAGGACAACCGTATGGACACCAAGGGGGGAAAGCGGTGGGGGTGGGTGGGTGGTGTGATGAATTGGGAGTTTGGGACAAAATAGATAACTAATAAGAACCTGCTGTATAAAAAATAAATACAATTTTTAAAAAAAGAAGCAGCTATACCTCCACAGGTGTACATATATAAGGATAAAAGAGGCCAACTTGTCCTCAGGTAATGTACAGTTTAAATCTTATATATGGGTGTGTGTGTGTGTGTGTGTGTGTGTGTGTGTGTGTGTGTGTGTGTATGTTCGGTCCCCAGACCATGTCAGGGGATCATTAGTATCAAACTGTTATTTTATAATAATACTAAGGTATTTATTTATCTTCCTATTCTCATTCTCTTACAAGCGTAAAATGTGCAAAAATTTCATAGATAGGATTTCAAATTTCGTATTGCAACTAACTTTTAAAAAACCACCACCCGTTCAGTTTTGGTGTACTATCCAAAAAAAAGTATGCACAATTATCTGATAAGGCCATTAAAATATTCTGTCCTTCTCCAGCTACAATCTGTGGGAGGCTGGATTTTTTTTTACATACTTCAACCAGCACAACATATCACATCAAATTGAATTCAGAGGCAGAAAGGAGAATATAGCTGGCTTCTTTTAAGAGATTTGCACAAATGCAAAAGATAACACTTTTCTCTCTACCTTTTTTGTTTGTTTTCAGAAAATACAGTTATTTATCAAAATACAGTATTTATATTAACATGCAATGGATTTATTTTTAAACAAAAATATTGTTTTATATTTTGGTTTTAATCTTTAATACGGTAAATATTAATAAATATAATCCACATGAACAAAATATCTGGAGCATTCTCAATTATTTTTAGGAGCAAAAAGTTGTCCTGAGACGAAAAGCCAGATAACTGCTGATACAATTATTATAAATTTAGTCTGTATAGGATAGTAGTTATTTGGAAGGACTTTGAAATCAAATAAACCTGGGTCTATCTCCTGGATGTGCCACTTACTAGATGCCTAATATTGAACAAGTTACATAACCTTTCCTAACTTTGTTTTTCTTATCTGGAAAATGGAAGTAACAACCTACTTCATGGGATTGTTCGAGAATAATTAATGTAATGCATGTAAAATATTTAGCATATTGGCATTGTATAATAATAAGTGCAATGAGTAAGAAATTAGTACTTGACTGTAACAGATGTAACATATAAAAGTATTTGAGAAAGCACAGGAATAGGCAAGGAAAAGTCAGGAAAGAAGAGACAAGCATTTCAAGCAGAGAGAACAGCATATGCAAAACCACAAAGACCTACAAAAGACTGAATTCTGGGAACTCTAAATAGCTCATAACTAAGGGATCATAAGGTGGAAGAAAGTACTGGCTGTTATGTGAGGAATAAATTATGGAGATCTTATGCCATTCTGTGGAGTTTGGATTTTAGCCTGTAGTCTGTGGACAGCTACTATATCATTTTGAACAGAGTAGTGACAACGATCATATTTGCATATTGATACCCCTCCCATCTAAAGGTGTGTCTATGTTCCCTCCTTTTGAAGCTGGGCTGGCTTTTGACTTGTAGGATAAGTGACTCTAGGTGACTTCTAAGGAAAGGTCACAGAAGCAATGCAGTTTGTGGTTCCCTCTTGGAATACTTTACTCTTGAATCCCAGCCACCATGCTCTGAGGAAGCCCAAGCAGCCACACGAGGAGACCATGTATAGATGTTGTGACCAGCAGCCCCAGATAAGGTCCCAGCTGGCAGCCAGCACTGACTGCTGGACCAGTAAGTGAATGGGCCTTTGGAAGATTCCAGTCCCTAATCCTGGATTAACTTCCAGCCTTCTGTTCTTATGGAAGGTGGTTTGTGTGTTTCCCAGTGTAGGCTGCAGACATCATCAGCAGAGACAAGCCTTCTCCACATGTCCTTTCCAAACCCTGATCCACAGAACCTGTGAGCATAATAAAGTTGTTTTTGTTTTACACGTCTATGTTTATACTTCTACCAGTACTTATCACAGGCTCCAACAGCACTGCCACAGCTTACCAGCTCTTGTGTAGCTTTTCCTTTGTTAATTTTCTACCACTGACTTCTAGGGGTAGGAGGGAAAGTTTATTACATCGTAACAGTAACAATTTATTACACGGCAATAGTAAGTGGAACAGATTTTGTTACTTGGAAGTGGAATCTGTCATAACAAAACAATATAATAACATAACAAAAGTAAACCATATGGCACTGGCATTGAGACTCTGTGAAGCAGCAGGGGTGGGAGAGGATCCTACAGGAGAATGTTAGCAGAAGCCTAAAAGGCCTTGAGGAAGCTGCAGTAGGGCTCAGAAAAAGCTAAGGGGGGTATTGTTGGAAGATGGAGGAAAGGATCTCCCGTTCATAGTGCCAGAAAATTGGCCCAGGCTTTGGGGAAGAGACATAAACCATCCTTACTGTGCCCTGTCTGAATTTCTGACCACAGAATCTATAAGTGTAATAAAATGGACACTTCACAAAGAGGGAATACCACCTAACGACAGAGGCAGAGATCAGAGTGATGCAGCTGTGAGGCAAGGATTGTCCAAGATCAAGGCTACCAGCAGAAGCTAGAAAATGCAAGGATGATCATACCCAGAGTCTTAAAGTGAACATGGCCCTGCTGACACTTGATTTTGAACTTCTAGCCTCCAGAACTGTGAGAAAATAGATTTCTCTTGTTTTAAACCACCCAATTTGTTGTACTTTGTTACAGCAGTCCTAGGAAACTAATACAAATAGTTTTGCTAAGACCATCCTAGTACGTGTCTTTTGTTATACCTAGGAACACTTAACACTCATAGTGCTTAACACTCATAGTTCTAGAGGTTGACTGGGGTCAGCTGAGCAGTTTTCACTTGGGGGTCTCTCACACAGTTGTAGTTATATGGCAACTGAGGCTAGAGTCACCTGAAGGTTTCTTCACTCAATGTCTGATGGCTGGGCTGGTGTAACTGGAACAGCTGGACACTGGTTGGGCATCTCTCCACTTGCAGCCTCTCTGTGTGACTTGGGTTTCCTCACAACATGGAGGTCACAGTGCAGTTGGACATCATACATGGCAACTGACTTTCCCGATGAGCATTCTAAGAAAAAGGAAGTGGACACTGCCAGTCCTCTTAAACTAGACCCAGAACCAGCAGAGTGCACACAACGCCATATGGAAGGCCAGTCAAAGGCCAGATCTGATTTAAAGGAGTGTGTCATTCCCTCCACCTTTTGATGGGGACAATGGCCCGTGCCTGTAAAGGGGGATGGGATTGAGGGTGGCATTCTTGGAGACAAACTGCCATACTCAGTAAGGGTTCAGTGGTTGCATGTGACCAAGACCCCCTTTGGCTAAGTAAAGCCAAAAAATGAATGTATTAAATGGATGGGGTAGTTCACAGAAACATAGGGGAAACTCTCAGAAAAGATAGGAACCAGAAAAGTTCTAGCTACCTAGCAACTACTAATGGACAAGCTTTTCCAGGGACAACCATGGGATGAATCAATTTCATCTATTTCTGCTACTTGTGTCTCTTTCTTCAAGATTTAAATTCCAGGATAAAACATATATATGGCATAAATTGGATCATGCGTTCACACCTTGTCCAAGAGAAGACAAGATCCTCAAACTCATAATCCCACAAAAACTGCATAAAATGAGGGGAGGAAATTGAGAAACGTTTCCAAGAGCAGGAGACATGAATGCTAGACTGCAAAAAAACAAAATATGCTCATTGTTCAGGATGCTTTGAGTGTAACTTTGCCTAAAATAATAGGACCAGTCAGGATCTTCCCTCTCCCTATGATTTCCTTTTCTTATTATCTACCTATGCAATATTATCTATTTCTGTAAATTCAATGCTGTTTCAGCAAATTTAAAGCATATCATTTGTTTGGAACTATTAACCCATATTATTTTATATAGTTTAGAACCAATAACATTTTTCCTTCCTTTATAATCTTTACAAGGAAGAATGCACCTAACAGTATTAGGGGAGTGGCAGGGAAATCAAGCTTATATAGCTTCTATTCCAATGTTTCTCTTAAGTGTGAGGATGACATTGGAGGAAATTTTATGTTAAGCTGCACTTTTTCTTTTTTACTTCTTATTATGGAAATTTTCAAAGATATAAAAGAGTAGAGAGAATAGTATTTAAGTCATCCCATATTCCAATCACTAATGAATCCATAGTTCATCTGGATTTATTCTGACTGCTCATACTTTGTTAGCAGATGCCTCTGGTGTCCGTACCTCATCTCCTTGGCTGACTCTGAGTTCATCTCCAGCAGGCAGCTCCAACTTGCACTGTCAGCTTCCTTGTCTTTCTGCTTTCTGGCCCAGGGTCACCTCCAGTGCTACAGTAGCTTGCTCTGAGTTAATGCTCAAGCACACCCTGGAAGTGCTTGGGCAGTAACACCCCCTAGGGGCAACACTCAGCCAAAGAGCTGTTTAAAGGCTCCAGCCTTCTGTCCTTCAGGCCAATGTGGAAGGCATTCTGTAAGCTTCTCAGAGTTCTCAGGGTTGCCCACAGCAGCAATGGATGAAGCATCCTTTCACTGGCTTTTCCTGCCTCCCTGCCTCAGTCTCCATAGTCCCTCACTTCCGCTTCCTTAAACCACCTGCCAAAAACTTCCTGCACTTTATCCTCTCTCAGGGTCTGTATTCAGGGGAACCCAAATTAAGACTGACCTCCTTCATCCAGTCATATCTTTTGTTTACCATCAAAGCCTTATATTCATTTCTATGAAGCTCATTTTGCAGACAGGACTCAAGATATTTTTCAAGATGGTGGCCAAGGTGGCTAACTGCTGTAGAAAAATTAGGAGCAGCATAATTCTGCTTTTCTACAAAAAATTAAGGGTAGCAGTCTCTTCCAATATTCCCGCTTAGCTAAAAATTGGAAGGAGGGGTGGAAGGAAGGAAGGAAGGAAGGAAGGAAAGAAGGAAGGAAGGAAGGAAGGGCAAGGGGAAGGAAATAGATGACCTGTTCTTTCTGACAGTTTCTACGACAGAATTAAAGTGTGATTTAGTAGCTGAACATAAATAACTCGATCCATCCAATCTGAATTCTGAGATTTCCTTCCAAATCCCAGACCAGAGCTTTCTAACCCATGAGCCTCCTTAGGATGTGTTAGCAAGTGAATTGGCTGTCAGCACCTTGGGACCTGGGAACACACCCAGGCCTCCAGGGAAGGTGGGCCCAGGGGTCAGAGGACAGAGCGATTGTAGCCTAGGGTCTCTAATGGGAAACAGATGCTCCCAGCTGTCAACTGCCGTCAGCCTGCTCACTGACTATTTTCAGTCCTGGCTCCTTCTAGATCCATCCAGCTGTATAAACACACTTTTATCCACAAGCTGACTGTGGGAGCAGCCAATGAATCTGTCTTCTTTTCTATTAGAAGAGCCTGCCTGTGTTGAATCCAAGGCTTAACTCATCAGAATAACAATTAAACAAAGGTGGATATTTTTTTTCTTTTCCTTTTCTTTGTAATTTTTAGTCTCTATTTTCTTTGCTATCAAGATGCCTGTGTGGTATTAGCTGATGGTTCATCTACTGAGAGTTGAGGGCAAAAGGAATCTGTTTGAAATAAGAATGCTTTAAAGAGAGACGGAGAGGCAGGATGGGGGATCAGAATGCTTGAGTATTAGATGTAACCACATGTCCTTGGGAATATCACTTAAGCTTTTGGGGCTTCATTTTCCTTTATCTGTGAAATGAAGGAGTTAAGCTAACTGATATCTAAAGAATTTTCCCATTACTAACATTTTGAATAATTTGTCATTTTTCTGGCTTTATGTATTTTTTTTTTTACATATTCTTTCATTTGACAAACGCTTTCTGAGTATATATAAGGTACGTAGCAGTCTGATCAGCACCTACAAAATATTAGCGCTAAAAGATTCCTTAGAGAGGTCAGGCTATAGTAGGCATTTGTTTTCTTTTCTCTCTCCAGCATCCCTTCCCTTTCCTCCCTGGTAATAACATCCCTTGGACTATGGAAACTGATCCCCACCCCCATTTTATGTGGCTTTGCTGGGTCTTCCAGTCAGTGCCCTGGCAGCCTGACCCAGGTACGAGCATGTGAGCCAGGCCCGGCTAATTACATACTATACCTGGGGCTGTAAGTCTAGGCTCATGACTCATTTCAGGCCAATCCAAATTCTTCCCTAGAATCTTATGTTATGGATTTTTGAAGAGAGGATCCTCTTTTACACGTTAGGTTATTAAATTGAAAGAGGTAAAATCTGTGGCCATTCCCTTTCCCTGTTGCATGGAGAAAGTCCATCTGGAGTTAGAAGAGCTAAAGGCAATACATGAGGAGAAGCAGAGTCAAGAGATGGGGAGAAATTTCAAATGGTCTGGTTTGAAGCCTTTCCCTCCCAGTTATGTATGCCCATCAATCTCTATCTATCTCTCTGTCTGTCTCTCTTTCTCTCTATGTCTCTCTCAGTTAGTTTGAGATGGCTTAGTGTCACTTCCAACCAAAAGAGTCCTGACTAATAGATAGTCAAACTATTTTTTTAATATAATTCTCACAGTGTTTGAGATTTGTCCAAGGTTACATGGCAAGTGAATGGCAGAGCTGGGACCCAATCAACTCTGACTTCTGACTTCTCCTGACTTCCAAACCAGTTCTTTTATTCTTTGTGTTTCTTCCAACTTTGTATGATGAAAATTTCCAAACGTACAGAAAACTTGAAAAATAAAAAAAAAGCAAGCAGCTGTATATCTACCACCTAGATTTTACAATACCATTTACATTTCACTGTACTTGCTTTATCACATATCTAGCCATTACTCTATCCGGACATAAACCTATCTATTTTTTAAAAAATAAATTTCAAAGTAAATTGCAACCAGTTCTTTTTGTTGTGCCATATGTCAGCGTTTACAGGGATGGTGGTGTGTTGGATGGGGCTTGGATGGGCAAGCTGTCTTGTCCACATGCATGCACAAGGGCCCCTCATGGTACACAATGGAGCTATGGATGGGAAAAGAAAGTAGTTGTTTTGTGAATCCGAAGCCTCCATAAATGAGAGTGGTGAGCCTAGGGGAGACCCACAATAAATAAGTAAAAGCATAAGTGGACAATACAACAACATTAGTGATGAGTGTTATAAAGGAAAAAAAGCAGAGAATGCCATAGTGCATGTCTGTGTATCAGGGAAAACAATACTAGATCAACCCTAGGAAAGCCTCATAGAGAAGGTGACTTTTGGATTATACCTCAGTGAAGAAAGGAACCAACAATGACACCATCTGGAAGAACAAGATTCAGGCAGAAAGAAAAGCTAGTTCAAAGCTCTCAGGGTACTCCAGCAACAGAAAGAGTGTTGGCAAAGTATCCTCCATCTCTTCCTCTGCATTATCCTTATCAACATCAACATCTTCATTAGGACTGGAAGTATTTGTGGTACATTTAATAATCAGTCATTGCTGTTTCTAGGTGAGTTGAATTATTACATCTCGTAACTCTGTTAGCCAAACGGTATCTCAGTAATCCTGCCAGTCACTTTCTACACAAAGATAAACAGCTCCAAGAGTAGTTTTGACACACAGAAGCCCCATAAGCCTACAGAAACACCCTGGTCCTAGAAAGGAACATGCTGGTCTTTCACAATTACACTGGTCCAGAGAACAGGCTCAAATTACATCCCAAACAACTCATGGTTTCTTATGCCTGCTCTTTTAACATCCTAATTGGCAGGCCCTTGGCCAAAAACACTGTTAGTTTATCTTGTGTAAATGGCTTAAATATGTGTTTTAGCATTAAAATGGTCCAAAACCAACACTTTGCATTGCTTTCAAGTGCCTTTTTGACCTGCCCTCAGTGGAAGCCAGATTAATTTAAAGCTTTATAAGTGAAATGTCTTAATCTGAGCGACTGTTCTGCCCTCAGTGGTTCCAGGATCATGAGGAGATGGACCTCTTTAGTTTCTTTTATTTTCAGTATTTTTTTTCTTTAATTGTTGAGATATTTGTTCAGAAATGAGCCCAGGAACATATGCTTCAAGTTTTATTTTTATGGCTTTTTAACCATGCCATGAATAATGTCCAAAACATCAATATTAAACGAAATTAATACCATGACTGATCGGGAGGCCATTTGGATCTAGTATATAGTTAACTGCATTTTTCTAGTCCAATTCTACAAGTATAGCATAGTAGAATTGGAACAGAAAAGTCCAACTATCCCTAGAAACAACCACATGGAATTTTTTAAATGCAGAAATTATATATACCATGGTCATTTGAAGCCAGATTTACCACTGGAAAAATTTATTTCCTGGGAACAAAGCCATATTTATTAAAGACAAATGTATTACAGGGGTGTCTCTCCGAATTCTCAAACTGTGAATTTTTGCACATAACAAACGTGAACACGTTGCCATGTTTCTGCAACTGTGGAGCCGGAAGAGGCTGTGGTGAATGTTGGTGGTACCCTCCGAGGTCTCTAACCATTTCTGGACCCCTCCCTTGGCTTCTGTGCTCTTGCTTTTACCATCCAGCCGGTCTGACTCTCTTCAGAGCCCATCCCTTGGGCAGTTGGAGCCACTTTGCCCACTTTGCTGAGAGCTCCAAGTGCCTGGGGGCCCACACATCCCCCTAGGGTGGCCTTTGGCCAACAAGGGCTGGTACTGGAATAGAAAAGCCCAGCTCCTTCCCCTGAGAAAGTACAAACTCAGAGGTATAATCTTGGCTCTCGAGCCTCCCCGTGGGATCAAGCAGAAGCTGTGGCTCTGCCTGAAATCACTCCTTTGCTTGGCTTCTGCCTCTTCCCCAGCTTGCCTCCTCCACTCCCTCACCTATTTCTTTTGGAAGTCCTTCCTTCACATGTTACTTGCATGCAAATCCTCATCTCAGGGTCTGCTTCTGAAGAACCACACATACCTGACAGGAAGTTCATCTGCTCCAATCCACTCAGTTCACAGATGGTTAACCCAATTCATCAATCCATAAACATTTGTGGAAGGCCTACTATGTGTTGGGCCCACAGTAGGCATGGAGAAGGGGACCTCTGGCTAAGTGTAAATGACAGAGCCGTCTGACCCAGGGCCCACGTTATCTTCTGTCAGGGCCAGTGTGAGAGTCCAGGGGAAGGTGTCACCAATAACAAGTGTGTGAAATCCCTCCTGCATTTCAATGTTTATTCCTAAGTTATTAACCAACACTCATGGAAGCTGGGAAAGAGAGAAACCTAATGAAGATGGATTGGAAAGCTATACAAATCAGCTATACCCATGGAAAGTAGGCCAGTAGAAAACTGTCTACAGATTTACCCGAGTCCAACAACATTCAATGAGAAACTCTGAAACAGTGTTATCTGATTATTGACATCATTTTCTTCTAGTCTCTATTACTTATCTTTAAGGTTTGCAAACATAAAACATAATGGCAGATAGGAAATTGTAGGAAGTGGTCTTATTTCGCCCCAAAGATCCTAAACACTCCTGTGGGAAGCTGCCAGTAAAAGCACTTCTAATCCCACTCTTCTCTCTAGTCATCCATCCAATCAATATTACTAAGAAACAGGGATAAAGAGTAGCTGTCCAGGCTGGTCTTTGTTTCTTCTAGAACTCATTTCTAATCAAATAAACAAAAAACTATTGTGATTCAGATACCATCTGTGGTAGGTAGAATAAGATGTCTAATGTATTAATATCAGGAACCTGTGAAAATTTTATTTTACAAGGTAACGGGGTCTAAACCGCCAATTCCAACATGTATGTGTTTGGGGTGTGGTGGTTTCCCCACACCAACAACCAATGCTCCAGACGCCAGCTGGGTGTCCTGTCATTCAACTCAGTTCTGACACTAGCTACCTGGAGACAGCATCGGATTCCACAGGTGAAGGGCTCAGTCCCACTAGACTGCCCCCTACTTTCTGATGCCAATCGCAAGCCCAGGTTGTCACCTGTGCTTCTGACCAACCTGCTGTCGATTGGAGGTTCCTACAACCCCTCCTCAAGTTCCATTAATTTGCTACAGTAGCTCACAGAACTCAGGAAACATTTTACTTACTAGATCACTGGTTTATTATAAAAGGATGTAACACAGGAACAGCCAGATGGAAGAGATGTATAGGGCAAGGTATGGGGAAAGGGCGTGGAGCTTCCATGCTCCCTTCAGGCACACCACTGTCCCCAAATCTCCACGTGTCCACCAACCCGGAAGCTCTCTGAACCCTGTCCTTTTGAGTTTTTATGGAGGCTTCATTACATAGACATGATTGATTAAATCATTAGCCATTGGCCACCCAGAGGCCGGGGGTTGGGACTGAAAGTTCCAACTGTCTAATTACACAGTTGGCTCCTCTGGCTACCAGTCCCATCCTTAGTAGCTTTCCAAAAGTTGCCTCATTAAATAACAAAATACACCTTTCGAGCTCTCATCACTTAGGAAATTCCAAGGGTTTGGGAGTTCTGTGCCAGGAGCAGCTTCAAAGACCAAATGTATATCTCTTATTAAAAATCACAATATATACGGAATTTAAGGGAAAAAAATGTCATGAAGAACCTAGGGGTAAGACAGGAATAAAGACACAGACCTACTAGAGAATGGACTTGAGGATATGGGGAGGGGGAAGGGTAAGCTGTGACAAAGCAAGAGAGAGGCATGGACATATATACACTACCAAACGTAAAATAGATAGCTAGTGGGAAGCAGTCACATAGCACAGGGATATCAGCTCGGTGCTTTGTGACTGCCTGGAGGGGTGGGATAAGGAGGGTGGGAGGGAGGGAGACACAAGAGGGAAGATATATGGGAACATATGTATATGTATAACTGATTCACTTTGTTATAAAGCAGAAACTAACACACCATTGTAAAGCAATTATACTCCAATAAAGATGTAAAAAAAAAAAAGAGCTTTAAAAAAAATCACAGTATCACACAAGGCAAAGGAGAAATAAGATTGCAGATAGAACTAACTAAGATTGTTAATCAGCTGATTTTAAAATAAGTTTATCCTAGGTTGCCCTGATGGGCTCAAGGTAATCAGAAGCGTCCTTAAATGTGGAAGAGAGAAGCAGAAGCATCAATGTCAGAGTAATGCTGTATGAGAAAGACTTGGGTGGCCACTGCTGGCTTTGAGGATGGAAGGGGGGACGGGGTTGGGTGGCATGAGCAAAAGAGTGTGAGCGACCTCCAGAAACTGGAAAAGGCAAGGACACAGATTCTCCCCTCAGGCCTCCAAAACAGAACACAGCCTTGCTAACACCTTGATCTTAGCCCAGTGAGACGCATTTCATACTACAGAATCGTAAGGTTATAAATGTGTGTTGTTTAAAGCTACTAAATTTGTGGGAATTTGTGACAGCAGCAGTAGGAAACTGATATACCATCTGCTTTCCAGGTTCAATACAGCTTCTGAAGAAACTACAAAACCTACTCATGGATCACAGCCATAGTTCTTATTCACTCAGTTTTGACTCCCCTGACCTGTATGTTAAATGTCCTGCCATTCTTTTTGGCTGTCACCAGGGTCTTCTGTGTTCTCCCTAACCCTCTGTTTACTAAACTCGATGGCAGTCAGGTTTCAAGGGCTATCACTTTCTTCTGGCCTCTCACATCAACCACCACGAATATTTTCAAGCTTAGAAGTGTTCGTTCCCCCTGCAATTTACAGGTGGGATGCCCAGCTTCCTTTTCTGCTTCCCCTTCCATTTTTATATTCTGTTGAATTTGAGATTTTGGAGATGTGATGTTCTGTGATGGTAGCAATAAAAAATGAAATCCAGTTGGCTTTAGGACAACCGGATGGAAATTTCCAACTCCTCTGGACAAGATACATTAGGATCAAAGACACGGAGTGATGACATAAGTATCACCAAGGCCCCAAATAACTCCACATGCATTTACTCACATATTCATTCATTTACTGATTTAATTGTACATTAATAAATATTTATTGAGTGCTGACCATGTGCCAGGAACTGCTCTAGGAGCTGGGGATTCATCCGTGATGAAGAAACTTATATTCTGGCGCAGGGAGGCAGGCCATAAACTAGATAAGTAAATAATATAAGATGATGAAGATGGTAGATGCAATGAGAAAGAAAAGAGCAGGCTATTTGACATGGTGTCGTGATGCTCCCAGTTACATTGCGTGGACAAAGTCAGCTTCGCTTTAAAAAGTGACATTTGAAAAAAGACTCGAAGGGGGACTTCCCTGGCTGTCCAGTGGTTAGGACTCCGTGCTTTCACTGCCATGGCCCCGTGTTCAATCCCTGATCGGGGAACTAAGATCTCACAAGCCACTCGGTGAGGCCAAAAGAAAAAAAAGACTTGAATAAGTTGAGGGTCCCAGCCATTTCAGACCCAGGAAACAACCAGTCCAATGGCCAAGAGGCAAGAAGAAGGCTGAGGGTTCAAGGAGTAGCAAGATCAGTATAACTGGAGCAGAAGCAAGTGGGGAGAGAGTTAGGAGACAGACACTGAGGCAACTGAGGGGAGGACTTGATTCTGAATGAAACAGAGAGCTATGATCCTGCACTCAAATACAAGGTGTGTTTTTTTCCCTCCACACCAAGCAATTCTCTGACAATGGCTGGGTGTCCTACCATTCAACCCAATTCTGACCCAGAGATAATGTCACATCCCACGGGTTAAGGGCTCAGTCCCACAAGGCTGCCTTCCCCCCACTTCAAACACCAGTTGCAAGTCCTGGTTGCCACCTGTTCTTCTGACCCACTGCTTGTAGATTAGAGGCTCCAATGACCCCCTCCTTGGGTTTGAGTAATTCTTTACAGCAGCTCACAAAACTCAGAGAAATGTTTTACTTACTCAGTGGCTAGTTTATTATAAAAGGATATAACCCGGGAACAGTCAGATGTAAGAGATGCACAGGGCAAGGTATGTGGGAAAAGTTGCTAAGCTTCCATGCCCTCTCCAGGTGCGCCCCTCTCCCCAAGGAGTGTTCACCAACCCAGAATCTCTCTGAAGCCACTCCTTTCGGATTTTTATTAAGGCTGGTTTACATAGGTACAATTGATTAAATCATCGGCCACTGGTGATTGAACTCAACCTCCAGACCCTCACCCCTCCGCAGAGGCTGGGGAGTGGGACTGAAAGCTCCAACCCTCTAATCACGAGGTTGATTCCCCTGTAAACCTGCTCCCATCCTCAGGTGCTTTCCAAAAGCCACCTCACTGACATAAGAAAAGCCACCTTTAGGGACTGCTCTCACCACTTAGGAAATTCCAAGGGATTTAGGAGCTCTGTTCTAGGAAGGGGATGAAGACCAAGTATATATTTCTTAAAAGTCACAGTATCACAGGAGCCATTACATGATTTTAAGATCAAGAGTGACATGACCTTACTATGCTTTAAATGAACTGTTCTAGTCACTGAGAATCAACTGTAGAGCAGCAATGGAAGAGCAGGGACACCATTCATGAGGTGATTTCAAATATCTAGGTGAGAGCTGATGGTGGTTGGTGCCAGGGTGGTGGCAGTGGATGTGGTAAGTGTAAGGTCGGATCTTAACAAACGGCACCGCGAAACAGAGGAAAGCTTCAAGTGAGCTTTATTAGGGAGCGCTCCCGGGCGAGGTTCACTGGTCCGAGAGAAAGGGGCCAGAGAAGTCGCACCCGGGCGAGGGTTGGGCAAGATTTTATAGGGGAAGAAGGGAAAGGGGTGTGGTGAATCTGGGAGGGCGCAGGGTATTCCTTATTTGGTGGTCTTTTCGGGTATCCTGGGGGACCGATAGTCCCGCCCCTCGAAAGGCGGGAAGGCTGGGCTGGGTTCAAAGTCCCCAGGTCAGTTCCTGGAACTGGGTGGTCCGGAATGTCTCCAGGGCAGTTTCTGGAACTGGGTTGTCGGGAGAATTTCGGTCTGATGCAACCTGTGAATCTGATTGTGTTCCCCTGCCTCAGGCCAGTTGGCCTTACAGTAAGAAGTGGTCAGATTCTGGTTATATTTTGAAGGTGGGACCAACATGATTTCACGTTAGACTACACGTGTGTCATGTGAGAAGGAGCAGGATAGAAGATAACTCCAAGCTTCTCTTGGAAGGATGGCATTTTCAGTCATTGAAATGTGGCAGACTGTGGATGGAAGACTCTGTGGGGGAGGGGAAGATTAGAAGGTCAAGTTAGCTTTGCTCTATCTAATAGATATCCAAGGGGAGCTATCAGCTTGGCAGTAGGATTTATGAGTCTAGAGTTCAGGAGACATTTCTGGGTTGGAAATATATATTGGAGAGTCATAAACATAGTTCCTACTTAAAATCATGAGAATAAAAATGAGACCCCTAAGGGAGAGGGTGAAGATAAAGGAGGGAAGTGGTCAAAAAGTGGCATTCAGCATTAAAGAAGCCAAGGGGATGAGGAAGAACCCACAAAGAAGACTGAGAGGGAGTCGATGGGGTAGGAGGAACACCAGTAGAGTGGGTAGACCTGAAAGCCAAGTGAGGAAGGGTTCCCGGGAAGAGGGAGTGATCAAGAAAGATACAGACTGGGAATTGTCCATTAGACTTTGTAGCATTGGAGGTCATCAGTTAACCTTGACTGGAGCAGTTTCTTGGAGCACTTGTGGCAAAACCTAATTTGAGCTGGTTTAAAGGAGACTGGGAGGAAAACACAGACAGTTTTTTTGAAGAGCTTTGTTTATCCAAACTAAAGTGAAGCAAAGAACAAAGCTATAGCAAGAGAAGTGAGGTCAAGAAGATGTCTGTTTTATAGAAGGAAAAATAACAGCATGAATAAGTGTGCTGATGGGAAAGCTCTGATGGAGAGGGAGAAATTGATGATGTCGGAGAAGAGGGCAGAATTGTTGGAGCTCTGTTCTTGAATAGGCCAAAGGAGATGCTGTAGGGCAGTGTTTCCCAAGCTTTTGTGTGAGTCAGAATCCCCTGGAGGGCCTATAAAAACACACATTGTTGGCCCCCTCCCCACCCACACAGTTTCTGATTCTGAGATGGAACCTGAGAATTTGCGTTTCTAAGTTCCCAGGTAACCCTGATGCTGCAGGTTTGGGGGCCACGCTTTGGGAACTGTGGGTATATCAGGAAAGGGGTTGTTGGCTCTAAATATGACTCCATCATTAGTTTGTAGTAACACATTCATTCATTAAAGTAGTTCTACAGGAGAGTTTATTTTGGAAAGATGCAGTCAAGAAGACAAAAACAGCTAACATAGCCAAACTCTGTCTGAGGCTATATGATTTACCAAGAGCCTGGCAGCGCTTCCGAGGAGAAGTCACTCAGCCTAAGTCTACGTTTGCACGAATACCACCTTCACCACCATACTAGCTGGGCCATTCTTCTGATGTCCAGCCAAGTAGAAACAGTTGGTTCACCTAATCACTCCGTTTACATGATTGGAACTCCTCAGCGGCCTCTACTGGCTGAGCTTCTGCAACATTCTTGGGAGTCCCAGGTGCATCACACCCCCAGCCTGCTCTTTCCAATGCATGTTCCATAACATCACAAAAGAGCTTAACTCAGTGTGATTGTGTTGTTTTACCGGCCAGCACTTTGAATCATGATTAGCTGGGGACCAAGCCAAAAACCTCAAGAAGCCCAAGTTTTGTATTTTCTTTTTTGTTCTTACTGCAATGTTCATCACTTGCCAGAAACGGCCACTAGCAATCATTCTTTCCAAAGCGTTTTTCCTTGTTTTTTTCTCATTGAGGAGATGGGTACAGCAATATATGTTTAGGCAACTTCCTTCTGTGTAGCCGTTTGGGATTTAAAAGCCTTTTCCTATCCAATTTATTAGGTCCATTTTATACATAAGGAAACTGAGGTTCACAGAGAGTAAGCATAGACTCTGGGTCTTTGAATTCTAATTTTTACATACAGCCCTTTATAAGTTTAAGATGAACAGCATAATGATTTAACTTACTTATATTGTGAAATTATTATCACAATAAATTTAGCTAACATTCATCATCTCATATAAATACAGGAAAACAAAGGGAGAGAGAAGAGAAGTGTTTTTCTTTGTGATGAGCACTTTTAGGGTTTACTCTCTTAGCAATTTTCAAACGTACCACATGGCAGTGATAACTATGGTTGTCCTGTTGTACACGCATCCCCAGTACTTATTTATCTTATAACTAGAAATTTGTACCAGTTCCCCCACCCATCACTTCCCACCTGTGGTAACCACAAATCTGATCTCTTTTTCTATGGCTTTGTGTTCTGGGGTGTGTGTATGTGTTTTATAGATTCCACAAGTAAGTATTTGTCTTTCCCTGTCTGACTTATGCCACTTAAGCATAATGCCCTCAGGATGCATCCATGTTGCAAATGGCAGGATTTCCTTCTTCTTTAACGGCTGAATTATTTAGTGGCTGAATAATAACATCTTCTTTATCCGTTCACCCATAGGTGAACACTTGTTACTATGCCTTGGCTATTGTAAATAATGTTGCAATGAACATGGGGATACAGATATCTCTTCAACATAGTGATTTTGTTTCCTTCAGATATACACACAAAAGTGGAATTCTGGATCTTATTATAGTTCTATTTTTAATTTTTTGAGGAACCTCCATGCAAAAACATTATCATTTGAATCATTCCCTTCAGGACCAGTGCCGATTTCCAACCTGGTCCCACCCCTTGCTTAAGCCAAAGAGCCACTTATGAAGGCCTTCTAGACTCCTTGTGTTGAAAAATCTGGTCTCTTCTAGAAAGATACTGCTAATGTAGGTCTAGAGGAAGAAAGATTTTTCCAAAATTATGGATCTGATTAACACTCTTTGTGGATGTAACTTGGTATAGTTTCATGGAATCATTCATATACAGTTTTCGGGGTAGGGGGAAAGCTTCCAGGGTTCCAGAGATTTCAGAACCTTAGAAATAAATGTAAAAGCCTTCTATGTTCTCAAATGATTATATTTCAGATGAGCTATTTGTACCAGTCTGACATTTTGGTTGCAAAAAATACAAAGATCTAACTGAAGCAGAAAAGAAATTAGTCAGAAATTAGTTGATCGCTCATAGAATTGATAGGAAGTTTTGAAAATGAGCAACAAACAAGGGAAGAAGAGTCTGTGGTTATGAGGTCACTCCCACTGGTCACTCCTTGCTTCCACCAAAGAAATTAATTTTAAACTCTTCCTTCTTATCTGTATCACTTACTCCAGATTTAAGGTTCTAGGAGGGGGACAGCATCTGACTGTCTGAGTCAAATCACATGACTTTGTTATTGCTCTTGGGAAGGGGAGGGGTCAGAGAGGGCTTGCCTCCCATGAAAATCCACACAATGACAAATTTTAGAGATAAAGCTTAAGGATATGTTCATTACTGGGAGGACTAGAGACCCCTGTATCAATCAGCTACTCTTGAAATAATACTGTGTAACAACAACAACAAAAAGTATAATGAATTCTTACTTTTCACAATCATTGGTCTGCCAGTTGGCTGGGGAAATTCTGCTCCAGGTTGTGAATTGGCTTAGCTTGGCTCCAGATTGCAGGTCAAGTTCAGGACTGCTCCAAGTGTTTCTCATTCTAGAAACAACAGCTAACTAGGATGTGCTCATGGAGATGGCAAAAGCACAAGAGACCAAGTCAAACCATGAGAGCACATTTAAAGCCTTCGCTTGTACACAAACAGACATATAGATCAATGGAATAGAATAGAGAGCCCAGAAGTAAACCCACACACCTACAGTCAATTAATCTATGACAAAGGAGACAAGAATATACAATGGAGAAAAGACAGTCTCTTCAACAAATGGTGTTGGGAAAGTTGGATAGCTACCAGTAAATCAATGAAATTAGAACATTCCCTCACACCATACACAAAAATAAACTCAAAATGGATTAAAGACCTACATATAAGACATGACACCTTAAAACTGGAAGAGAACAAAGGCAAAACATTCTCAGACATGAATCTTAGCAATATTTTCTTAGATCAGTCTCCTAAGGCAAAAGAAATAAAAGCAAAAATAAACAAATGGAACCTAATCAAACTTTAAAGCTTTTGCACAGCAAAGGAAACCACTGACAAAACAAAAAGACAAGATTCAAAGATGGAATGGGAAAAAATATTTGCAAATGATGCTACTAACAAGGAGTTAAACAAACAGCTCATATATCTCAACACAGAGAAAACAAAGAACCCAATCAAAAAATGGTCAGAAGACCTAAATAAACATTTCTCCCAGGAAGACATACAGATGGCCAATAGGCCCATGAAAAGATGATCAACACTGCTAATTATTAGAGAATACAAATCAAAATGACAATGAGGTATTACCTCACGCTGGTCAGAATGGCCATCATCAAAAAGTCTACAAATAATAAATGCTGGAGAGGGTGTGGAGAAAAGGGAACCCTCTTGCACTGTTAGTGGGAATGTAAATTGGTTCAGCCACTATGGAAAACAGTATGAAGGTTCCTTAAAAAACTAAAAACAGAGTTACCATATGATCCAGCAATCCCACTCCTGGGTATATATCCAGAAAAAATGAAAACTCTAATTTGAAAAGATACATGCACCCTAGTGTTCATAACAGCACTACTTACAATTGCCAAGACCAGGAAACAACCCATGTCCATCAACAGCTGATTGGCTTAAGAAGATGTGGTATATACATACAATGGAATATTAGCCATAAAAAAGAATGAACTGTTGCCATTTGCAGCAACATGGGTGGACCTAGAGAATAATATAATTAGTGAAGTAAGTCAGACAGAGGAAGACAAATACTGTATGAGATCTCATATGTGGAATCTTAAAAATAATACAAATGGGGCTTCCCCGGTGGCGCAGTGGTTGAGAGTCCGCCTGCCGATGCAGGGGACACAGGTTCGTGCCCCGGTCTGGGAGGATCCCACATGCCACGGAGCGGCTGGGCCCGTGAGCCATGGCCGCTGAGCCTGCGCGTCCGGAGCCTGTGCTCCGCAACGGGAGAGGCCACAACAGTGAGAGGCCCGCGTACCGCAAAAAAAATAAAAATTAAAATAATAATAATACAAATGAATCTATACACAAAACAGAAACTCACAGACATAGGAAACTTATGGTTAACAAAGATTGAGGAGGAGGTACAAATTAGGCATATGGGATTAACCAATACAAATTACTATCCGTAAAATAGATGAGCATCAGGATTTACTGTATAGCACAGGGAATTATATTCAGTATCTTGTAATAACTTATAATGGAATATAATCATAAAAGAATAACTGAATCACTGTGCTCTACACCGGAAACTAACATAATGTTGTAAATCAACTATACCTCAATAAAAAAAAAAAATTTAACACCTCTGCTTGTATGATATCCGTTAACATTCCATTGGCCAAAGCAAGTCTCATGGCCAAGCTCAGAGATGATGGATGGGTGGTATACTTTGTCTATTCAGCTGGGAGGCACTGGAAAGTCACCTGGCAAAGGCATCAATATATAAATCTTATTATAAGCCATGAGGAATTAAGAACAATGGTATAATCAACCCCAGACCCTCCAGGAGGTTGGTAACTGGGGCTTTGACTTAAGCAAGTGGTGGGGCTATGCTGCAAACCAGCATTGGCCCTCAAGGGAAATGTTACAAATCATAATGTTTTTAGATTACAGGTTACACAAAACCTTGGATGTGACCTGCAGTTGGAGTTGGAGGGTCCAAAAAGCCTCAGTAGAAGGAGACTTTTAAGGCTTACTGGTTGTCACCTTTTTTTTTTTTTTTCCCTATTCCCAGCATCTTATTCCCTAGAATCATGCAAAATGAAAGTCTACAGATGATGGCAAAGAAGACCGAGGTCATGGATCCTAGAAGTAAAGAGACAAGAGAAGAAGAGAAAGGAAGAAGGTAGGAGAATACTGGGAGTAGAAGAGGAAATTTAAGGGAATTTTCTATCAGAAGGTAGAAAAATGGTGAAAGCAGAGATGATCCAATCTAACGTAGGATGGCCCAACACTGAGGTAGAAATTCAAGTAGAGGCATCACACAGAGAGCTTCAGTCTCTCTCCCATAAATGTCCTGAGAGTACCATTCCCTCCATGCCAGTCAATGCCTCATTCTAGGATAGGAAAACCTCCAAACAAGTTTCTGAATTAAGGCTTTTGATTGAGCTCACTTCCCAGAATTTGGTCCTGGCCTCCTTTTCCAGTGTGGAGTATGAATCAGAACCATAGTTAATGATTCCAAAAAATAAAACTTAAGATACTTCTTTTACTTGGAGAAAGAAATAAATACACTGTGCAGTGATTTTTCTGATGCATTTCAGAGTAATCTTCATGTTGACTCAGTGGGAAAGTAATTAGATTTCCTCTGAAAGAGATGAGAACATTATTTTCCACACTGAAGAAAAAACAAACAAACAAAAAAACCCCAAGATAGTAGATTTCAGGGCCAGGAGCTACTACAAATGTTCCCATTTTTGAAGAGAATTTGTTCTGACCTCACTTCTAAGGGACTCAGCATATGTGTCTTGGGCTGATTTTCCATTTGCTAATTAAAAGTTCCTTGTCAGCAGTATTTATCATTATTATTATTGGTGCGTGAATCATCCTCTTTTTCTACCAAATCTATTTTCCATGCTCACCCATTCTAAATGTTGGCTTACAGCTCCCTCGTGGGTGCCAGAACAACCCGCTCAGATGAGCCTTCTCTGCATTTCTTTGTCAAATCCTTTTGCTCTCCAAGCTGAGACTTAAAGTCTTATTTGAACAACTGCCTGCTTTTAAAATTTTCTGGATTGACATCTGTCTTACTCTCAAACCAAAACATTTTTTGCATTCTTCCAAGACGAGGTCAGAGACCCTTAATTAGGCATCATAAAAGAAATAGGTCTGCCTTCAGTTTGGCATCTTCCAGGGTAGAACTGTGAATTCCAAGTCTTGCAAATGCATGGATTTCCAGGGCTGTTTTGTAGACCCATACACTCTCTGTATTCATGAAATATCATGACAGTGGAAATTCTAATCAGTGCATTAATAAGGGGCCACTCCAAACCTTTTATTTATTTTTTTAATTAAAACAATTCTAACCTTTTCATTTTGAAATAATTTCCAACTTTCAAAAACATTGCAAGAATAGTACAAAAATGCTTGTATATCCTTCATCCAGCTTCCCCAAATGTTGACAACTTATGTGACCACAGATCAATGATCAAAATCAGAAAATTAACATTGATTCAATACTACTAAATAATCTACATATCTTATTCAAATTTTGCTAATTGTCCCATTAATCTCCTTTTTCTGGTCCAGGATCCAGTCCAGGATCATATCTGCATTCAGTTGCCATGTCTCCTTAGTCTGCTTCAGTTTAGAACAGTTAAACTTTCTTTCCTTCTTTTTTTTTTTAAATAATTGATAGATTCTATTTTGGCCCAAAATATATGCATTGCGCCTCACTACGGCGTCTCCTTCGTCTTTGGAGGTGGGGTATCTTTTTTGGTGAGTTCCAGTGTCTTCCTGCTGATGATTGTCCAGCAGTTAGTTGTGATTCCAGTGCTCTCACAAGAGGGAGTGAGCACACCTTCTACTCTGCCATCTTGAACCATTCTCCTCAATCTTTCTTTATCTTTCAGGACTCTGACAATTTTTTTTTTTTTTGCGGTACGCGGGCCTCTCACTGCTGTGGCCTCTCCCGTTGCGGAGCACAGGCTCCGGACGTGCAGGCTCAGCGGCCATGACTCGTGGGCCCAGCCGCTCCACGGCATGTGGGATCTTCCCAGACCGGGGCACGAACCCGTGTCCCCTGCATCGGCAGGTGGACTCTCAACCATTGCGCCACCTGGGAAGCCCAGAACTCTGACAATTTTGAAGAGTGAGTTATTTGGGCCGGTTATTTTGTAGAATGCCCCTCAAATTGGGAAATCTATTCTTAAAGTATGGCCTCTCCCCTTCATACTTCTCCAACCCAAATTCTGGAAGGGTATTAGGGTTCTGCTCTTGTGAGCAAACATGTGCTAAGGGAAAAATGGTGAAACCATGCCAAACAAATATTAATTTCTTCTACAGTTTAGGGATACCCTGAAATACAAGGCCTCATGCAATTCATCTCATAAAGCTTATATGGTTGAGTCTGAAATTCAGTCATCCTTTTCAAAGAAGCGATCAAGTAGAATTTAATTAGTTGCAAACAACAGAAGCAGCAAACTCATACTTGTTCAAGCCATAGAGAGGATGTATTGATCCATGTAACTGAGCAATCTGGAGGTAAGTTGAACTTCAGGCAAGGGCTGGCTGACCCAGGCCTTCTAGGGTCTTTCTACCTTAACTCTACCTCCCTCAGTGTTGGTTTCATCCCAAGGCTGTTTCTCTCTGTGGTCACAGGGTGGCTACCGATAACAACTGGGGTGACATACTCCCTTACCCACATCCAGAAGATTACTGACAGTGGTCTCTAACCGAGTCACTAGGGCTAGAATATGGAATGCACTGATTGCCTTAAATCAACCATAGCTCACCTCTGGAGCTGAGAGTAGAACCGCTGTCACCACTTCACACATGGGATGCTGTTAGGAACAATGACGGAGAAATGGGGACCATGTATGCAGTTAACTCTGTCCACCACAAGGTGGAATCCTTACAGGCAGAAGGGCAGACTAGCATGTATATGGGGAAGGGAGATTCTGTAGAGGTGTGTTCCATTTAGATGCTCAATCAATGTTAAGACGGGCTCAGCGAGAATGTCAGAATGAAGAGTCTGGAAGAAATCAGGCATGATAACTGAGCGATGGTGGTTTTTATCACTGCTTCGATATAACACTGTCTTTAGTAGCTATTTAGACCTGCGCACCCTCAGGTGTGTTCTGCACATTGGCATATGGGTCAATGGCAGTCATCATTTGAAAAATGGGATCCTTAGGCAGACAGGCTTGAGAAATGTTATCTATATCAAACATACCTCAGCCTCCTCTCACACCTTCTTGGCCCGCTGTTTTAATCCAGCCATTGCTACGGCAATCATGCTGTGGGCAGGTTGCCGTAGCAATGGCTCAGCCACACCATGTTTTTCTTGCTTCATAGTCCTTTCACCACGTGACATAACACACATTACTTATGTTTTTGTTCACACCCTCCTCTTCCAGTAGATGGTAAGTCCTAGGAAAATTCCCTTGTAGGTAAGAATGTAAATTCCGTGAAAATTTATTTGAACACAGCTGTGTGTTAGTCACTGTTCTAAATAGAGTGTTTCATTCACTCCACCCCCTGTGCCTACAACAGTGACTTACACATAGCAGTGTTCAATAAATATTTGTTAATTTAATGAAAAATATGCACAGAAGCGAGTGATCAGATTATGGAGAAGAGACAGGTGAACCACTCCTGGTATCCCTGGGCTTTGCAGTTGCATGAGCCAATAAACTTTCATTTTTGATCGGCCTAGTTTGTATTGGGTTTTTAGAAGGAACTTGCAACTGAAAGAATTCTGACACACTACGTAACTAAATGTCTCTAAACTTTTTTCTGAAGTAGCAAAAGAGGAAAACTATTACTATCTGCCCAGTCTACCCTTATAGACCTGTTAATATTTGTGAAGCTCAAATGAATTACTATATATGGAAGCACCTGGCTGACTTCAACATAACTCTGCAATGTGTGCTTTTGTTACTCACTATTATGTAAATAATAGAATCTTAGCATTAAAAGGAAAGTTAGACTGAGAAACTGTATTACTTACAAGTTATCAGAAAAGTCATTCTGGCTGCCCAAAGTTTTCCTCCAGGAACAGGATTCAACCCAGCTCCACTGAGTAAACTTAATGGGATAAAGAAGAACCAAGAATAAAACTGTTTGACAAGTTTGAAAAGAAAAGAAAAAGAAGCAAGTGGAGCGGGGGTGGGGGGGGGGACGGACGACTTGCTGATAACCATGCCCAGACCCCTCCCTTTTATAGAAGAGGCCATGAAAACATCAGTGTTGTGTTCAAGGTCACACAGCTACTTTCAGGGGCAGAATCAGGATCAGAAACCTAAGTTTCAGACAGAAGAGGGAGAGAGAGAGGAAGAAAGTCTCATTCCTGTTTTCCAGAGTTTTCCTACCCAAGAAAATCTCAATAGCTGAAGCTACTGGCTGTCACCTCTGCTTCAAAGGCCTGAAACTCTTTCTTCCAAAGTCTTTTGGCTCTGAGAGCTTTAAATTACATTGGTCTTGTATTAATTCCTAAAGGTCTTTTCATAAACGTTGAACTACGTAATAAAAGAAGAAGATTGACTTTCAAAGCAAAAGGAGAAAACATCCACAAAACTGTGTGAAATGTGAGGAGTGCACTCATGGGGGGTGCTGGATGGAAGAGAGGAGGTCTCAGGAGCGTTTGAAGGTCTGGGATCCACTCTTTATTTTATTTATTTATTTATTTTTGCGGTACGCAGGCCTCTCACTGTTGTGGCCTCTCCCATTGAGGACCACAGGCTCCGGACGCGCAGGCCCAGCGGCCATGGCTCACGGGCCCAGCCGCTCCGCGGCATGTGGGATCTTCCCGGACCGGGGCACGAACCCGTCTCCCCCGCATCGGCAGGCGGACTCTCAACCACTGCGCCACCAGGGAAGCCCCACTCTTTATTAAGGAGCCATTTCTAGGATTACAATCAGCCCCTGATAAAACTGTGAACAGGGTGACAGAAGTGTTGATACCCTGGCCTCTGTCTCCTGTGACTTTTCTACAGCCACCATCATCATCTTGCTCTTTGTGTTCTCACTCCTGGCTCTCAATCTTGTCACATGTTTTGAGACAGGAAAGAGATGTCAAGTTGGCAGTGGCGTGCAGAGACCTGAAGCTCAGAGATATATTTTGGGGTCATTCGCGCCTCAGGGATTTTCTTCAGTGGCAGGGAGTTGGCTCATCCCGGGCCACCCGCTTCCGGGGCAGCTCCCATCCAATGACAAATCACTGCTAGAGCACAAAGGCCTGGCCATCTCAGCTTGACTCAGGACAACCCTGAAGACCCGCTCTTGTATCTGAGCTTCCCGTGGACTGGCTGAGTCTGTCATTAGCCCCACACTGCAGCTCGACTTCGCCCTCTGTCCACGTCCACTTCTTTCTCTTCCTTTCCTCAGGCTTTGATCCCAAGGGCACTCCCCAGTAAATATTCTGCCCATTGAACTCCATCTCAGAGTCCGATTCCCAGGGAACCCAACCTGCAGAACACTCCCTCACCCCATTCTTGCTTCAACTGTGCTGCTGGGTTCCCTACTTCTTGACGTGCTGATGGCACCTCTTCCCACTTTCCCGAACTTGACTGCGTGTTCTATTGTTCAGGGTTTTCCAGAACCTGCCAGTCCAGCTGTTCTCCATTGGACTCATCACCAGGAAACACCCTCCAGTTACCTGCTGACTCCTACTAGCCAAGGCTCTATTTGGGGGGCCCTGACATTCTTGCCTTGGGACAGGGTGAGGACCACACCCCCTGTCTGGGGTGGATGAATAGAGATTGTATGGTGGTAGCATCCTGAAATAGCTATTGATTGGGTCCACTGGGGTGGGATAACTACAATCCAAGACAGAAGATGTGACACAACACCCGTGTACACAGGCACCCCTTAAAATCCCGTGGTGAGACTCTGAACAGCTAAGCCATTGCTGATATACCAAAGTAGGCACTAGAATTGTGAGGTCTCAGATGAAATTTGACAGGAAATAAGATACTTTTTTTTCAAAATTGTCTGCTTTTTGCCTAGATTCATTTGAATTTCTGAGCTTATCACGGTTCCTCAACTTGTAGACATATATACACTCATATTATTTTATTATTATTTATTTATTTACTAATATTTAATTATTTTAAATTAACTTAAAATTTGTCCACAGGTAATTTACTTTCTCAGTTGAATTACAGTGTTTATAAGGTGCCCTGTCAACCACTTCTGTGGTTTAATTTCTGGAAATAAATGTTTAATATACTTAATGAATAAATATACACAGAAGAGAATGGCCAGGCTATGGTGCTAATGTCGTGGTTTGAATTTCTGGATCCAGCTGAACCTGAAGACTTAACCCTGAGCTTTTTAGTTACATGCATCAATATACTGTCTATTTTGCTTGTGCCAGTTTGAGTTGGGTTTTCAATTAAAAAACTTGTAGTTAGGGGCTTCCCTGGTGGTGCAGTGGTTAAGAATCCACCTGCCAAAATACAGGGGACAGGGGTTTGAGCCCTGGTCTGGGAAGATCCCACATACCTCCGAGCAACTAAGCCCTTGCGCCACAACTACTCTAGAGCTCGCGAGCCACAACTACTGAAGCCCGTGCGCCCAGAGCCCATGCTGCGCAACAAGAGAAGTCACCACAATGAGAAGCTCCTGCACCGCAACAAAGAGTAACCCCCACTCGCCACAACTAGAGAAAGCCCGCGCGCAGCAATGAAGACCCAACGCAGGCAAAAATAAATGAATAAATAAATAACTAAAAGACAGAACTTGTAGTTAGAAGAACACTGGTATACCACAAGACCTTGGGAAAGTCACTAAATGTTTACAAACTTGTTTTCCAAGTAGCAAGATGGTAAAACTATAAACCCTGCCTACCTCATAGTAGTAGATACTATTATATTCCCTCCAGCATTTCTATCCTAATATAGGCCCATCTGAATTCCAACTACCAGCATTTCAATCTCTTTGCCAGAAGTCTTCTTAGCTAGGCCAGGCTCTGCCCCATTCTATTCGCCCCTGAGCGGCCCTCAAGTATATAAATGTTCCAGCTTCCTCAGCCCTTGGGGGATCCCTGTAAGGTAGTTTTCTGTGCTGTCCCCACAAGTTCCCCAGTAAGGTTAAGCTTTAGTCGTCCACAGTGGTAACCTGCTTATCAACTGACTTGTGCTTTGTTTGCTTCCTTTTCTTCCCTGTCTCCCTCTCCTACACCCCCATCTGCATCTCTTGAGATCTCATCCCAGATAGGCTACTGGCACTCAGATTCCCGTCTCAGAGTCTGCTTCTAGGAGAGCTGAAATGGAGAAAGTAACACCTTTCCAATGCTGGTAAACTCAAATCTCTCTGGGTGATCTGCCTGTGACCAAGACGTTACTGAATTTTGATTGGCTGAAGTGGTTTAAATTCAAGTAAACAAGTTGTTAAGCTCTCCATTTTATTCTGTACACAATTTTGTGTACTTTAAAGATAACTCTCCGAAAATGTCCTTCTCAATGGATTCTGCAGATAAAAGGATAAAGAACTTCTACACACTCTGTCTTGCTTTAAAAACAGCTGAAAGTATGTGTGCATTTATAGAATCAATAAACCGCATTAATGTGACTGAGGCTGGAATATATTCCCACATGACAACTGAGAGTCCCACAGAACTGTGTTGGGTGGAAAAGTATTTACTGAGGCTTAGAGAGGCTCTTGCCTCTCTAAGGATGAGAGATGAGACGCCTCTTAATGAGCCATTCCGCAAGTCTAAAAACTGACTGCACCTAACACGAAATTGTGAGTGGCAACCACAGCCCCCAAAGAGGAATCACCAGATGTTCCTGGTATGGGAAGACCACTGAGCCCCACTGGTCTTATCAGCGACACTTGCTCCCCCAGCTGGAGAGCATTCCTGGTGGTGTCATCTTCAAAAGCAGAGGACAGTAAACACAGTCCAAAGAAGAACCAGAAATGTGGGCAGGTGGGGCTGGTGGCTTGATTAGCAGGTTCCTCTACTTAGGGAGCTGGCCCGGTGCCATCACGTCCTCTGTTGCATGTGCTGGGGGTCCCCAGCACTCATCTTGGCAGTGACCCATCACTTGCAAAGTTGTTTCAGATGGCCAGGAACTTCCCCTCAACCTTCTCACCCCTCCCCCATTCCACTACTCTTACCCAAAACCACAGCATCTAGGGTCCACTTAACCAGAGGCCATTGCCTCTGGGTTATAATTTATGGATGATTTCAGGCCTATTTGCACCTCTATCCCAATTTCCACCATTATACATAGAATATCAGAGTTGCAGGCCTCCTTAAAAATAAAATAATACTGTGAATGTATATATATGTACATATATAAATACACACACACACACACACACACACACACATATACACACACACATACCAGATACGTAGATAGATGATGATGATAGATACATAGATAGGTAGGAAATAAGCAAATGTGGTAAAAACTTTTAAATTTTTTACTTTACTTTTTTCCAGTGTTATTGAGATGTGATTGCCATATAACTTGTGTAAGTTAAGGTGTACAATGGCTTGATTTGATACCCTTATTTGCTGCAAAATGATAACCACCAAAGCTTTAGCCAACACCTCCATCACATCACATAATTTCCTTTTTTGTGTATGGTGGTGGTGAAGACGTTTCAGATCTACTGTCTTAGCAACTTTCAAGTATATAATACAGAATTACTAACTTTAGTCACCTGCTGCACATTAGATCCCCAGAATTTATTCACCTTATAACTGGAAGTTTGTACCCTTTGACCAACATTTCCCATTTCCCCAGCCCCTGGTAATTACCACTCTACTCTCTGTGTCTCTGAGTTCACAAATGCAGTAACATTTGAACAACTGGGGAATATGAGTGAAGGGTATATGGAAGTTCTTTACACTATTCTTGCAAACTTACTCTAAAATTATGCCAAAGCTAAAAAATTTTTAAAAGAGGTAAACTAACATAAGAGCACTACTATAAGTATGATCCCAGTAGCTAGTATTTTTTAATTATTAAAAACCTAATTTTTAAGGGCAGAACACCCAAAATCTGTTTTAAAAGCTTTCTTTCCCTTTACTTTTCATTTTTATTGGCATGTAATTCATTCAACATAAAAATAACCATTGTAAAGTGAATAATTCAGTGGCATTTTGTACTTTGACAATGTTGTACAAGCACCACCTCTATCTAGCTCAGGATACTTCATCACCCCAAAAGGAAATCCAGTGACTATTAAGTAGTTACTCTCCATCTCTTCCTTCCCCCAGCCTCTGGCCATCTTTTGTTCTGCCTCTATAAATTTGCCTATTGTGGGCATTTCATATAAATGAAATCATTCAATGTGTGTCCTTTTATGTCTGGCTTATGTCATTTATTTATTTATTTATTAATAAATTTATTTATTTATTTACTTTTGGCTGCGTTGGGTCTTCGTTGTGGTGCACGGGCTTCTCATTGCCGTGACTTCTCTTGTTGCGGAGCACGGGCTCTAGGCACACGGGCTTCAGTAGTTGCGGCATGTGGGCTCAGTAGTTGTGGCTCGCAGGCTCTAGAGCGCAAGCTCAGTAGTTGTGGCGCACGGACTTAGCTACTCCGTGGCATGTGGGATCTTCCCGGACCAGGGCTCGAACCCGTGTCCCCTGCATCGACAGGCAGATTCTTAACCACTGTGCCACCAGGGAAGTCCTGGCTAATTTCATTTAGCATAATGGTTTTGAGTTTCATCCATGCTGTGGCATGTATCAGTACTTCATTCATTTTTTATGGCTAAATAATATTCCATTGTATAGATATATGACAATTTGTTTATCCATTCATCTGTTGAGAAATCTTTGGGCTCTTTCCACCTTTTGGCAATTGAATAGTGCTGCTATGAACACGGGTGTATATGTATCAGAACACCTAAATTCTTGATGTTTGTTAATGTTTATTGATAGACATTAAAATATAAGTGCATGTCTGAAGCATACCCAAACTTAGACTTCTCGGATCCATGAGTAGATTCTCTTTTGTGCTTGAGCTGGATTGGGTTGGGTTTCTGTCGACTTAAAAGAATCCTGACTGCTACAAACTTTAAAGTATCTTTCAAAATGCCGTCTTTTGGATCCATGGGGGAAAAACATCTGTTCATTAAGAATACCTTCTTGAAACAAAGCCAAGTGAAATTTTCTGAAGCTCAAAGCTCTCCTGTCCCCAAGAAACTTGAAATAAATAAGAATCTGAAATATTTCTGAACTAGAAGAATGAGCTCAGCTAAGCAGAGAGCTGTGTCTGCCACCACAACTGTATAATCATAACACAAAGGCTTGAGCAGAAGCTTTTTGCACGTGCCAGATTTAAAGAAATTCATAGCACTTTGTTTGTGAAAGACTTAAAACTTTAAAAACTAGATCTTTCCTAAATCAATGGGTAATCATTTCTAGCAATTCATCTGAACAGAAGTCCCCAAACACAAATGCTGCTCTTTATCTCTTCTCTCAGCATTTGCTTCCTGCCATCCATCTTTCAGCTCTTGTGGTCATAGGAATTTCAGATTTTCTTTTCAAAAGGCTTCTAGGAATTGCCTTTGGTTTACTTGATGAAATCTTCACCACATACACTTCTTCAAAAGAACATTGTTTCATCTGACTTCTGTGGAAGAAAAGCCAAGTAATTGGAGAATTTATCTTCTGACAGCCTATCTTCCACTTAAAAAGAGATTTCATCACCTTCAGTTCATTTTAATCTTGGGGTTCTTGACTCACCTGGTTTATTAGGATACACATTTGGTGTGAGCTCTGTCCAGGTTCCCTCCGTGTAATTGACGTGGTGGATCAAACAGTGGAGTTTGTTATCTCCTTCTGCCTCTTAAATCTATTTACTCTCTTGTTCTTCCCTTGGGGCTGCTATGGATTGAGCCAATCAAATACCTGACTCCCAGAATTGTGACCTTGGCAGAAGATAGTCTAATTCAATCTGACTTGTGTACTTGAACTGAGGTGAATTTAGGAACCATCAGTCATACCATGTTTGGCTATATGGTTGGTGAACATGCTCTAAAGAATAAAAGGAGGGGCTTCCCTGGTGGCGCAGTGGTTGAGAGTCCGCCTGCCGATGCAGGGGACACGGGTTCGTGCCCCGGTCCGGGAAGATCCCACATGCTGCGGAGCGGCTGCGCCCGTGAGCCATGGCCACTGAGCCTGCGCATCCGGAGCCTGTGCTCTGCAACAGGAGAGGCCACAACAGTGAGAGGCCCACGTACCGCAAAAAAAAAAAAAGAATAAAAGGAGAGGAGAGGACAAAAAAGAGGGGGAGGAGCAGGGCAAGAGGAGGTGAGGGAGAGGGAGTTAAAGAGAGAAAGAGAAAGAAAGGGAGGGGAGAGAGAAAGAGATTTTCTTGGTTTATATGACTGAATAGACAGAGACATGTTTCAGGTAAGGCTTCATAAAGTGGATCAATGGTATCCCCAAGGACCTGGCTTTTTTGCATCTCTTCTCTATGACAAGATCAAGACGGTCACCGCAAGCCCTCAGAGCTGTATGCTTTCTTTCTTTCATCCAAAAGGAAAGAGATCCAGAATTCCCACTCAATTCCCCTGAGCCTTGCTGACTGGACAGACGTAGGTCATATGCCCATCTCTGCATCAGTCACTGTGGCAAGTGGGGTGGGGAGTAGGATGGACTATGTTGATTGGATGAGTCTATGTCATGTGTCCCACCCCTAGAGACTGAGCTGAGGTCAGTGTCCCCAGACTCACACAGATCCCTAAGTAGAAACCTGGCACTATAGGCAAGTGGGCAAGAGGGAAGTGGGAAAGGAACCAATTAATGTTCATCACGTTCATCTTCCTGTTTGACCAGACACCTCTACATCTTTATAATTCCTCCTTTTTAATCTATATACATTGGCTTCTGCTACTTATAGCCAAAATACGTTAACTAAGGCATCCTCTTGGAATGAGGAATGAGAGGAAAAGAATGGCCTAAGTTTCAGGGAGAGGTTGAACACAGAGGGGTTGCATCACATGGACATTTAGCTTATACAAGAGGACAGTAACAGAGCTTGTATGGCTCTGCCCACAAATCCACTCTCTACCGGACATGCCAGAATGAAAACTCTTCCCTCAGCCTCCCAAGGTGTGAACCTCTCACCAAGCATAATATGATTCTAGTATGCATTTCATTAAGATGGCCCTACGCCAGCCACTGCTGTAACCCGTACTCAACAAAAGGAACAGAATGGCTAGAGAAAGAACTGACAGAGCAGCACTTATTGGGTAGGTCAGTCTCCAATGTGGCGTGTTTCTGGAGGATTTTCAAAGGTAACTTTCCTTAAGGATTTTCAAGGAACATTTTTCTAAAAACGCTTTCAAGAGGAATTTTGCTGTTTTATTAAATAGGACTCCAACATACCCAGACAGATAACTATCACCCATGAGAAGCTAATGACGCTGACCTGTGGGAGGGATCGGATATCACTGTGTCTATGAACATGACAGTTTGATGATGGTTTGGCTCACCTTGAGCAGTTATTAAAATGGGTCTCAGTACCTTGCCCATGGTTAGACCTTAATGAATATTGTGAAATAATATGGCTGATTTAGGCAAAACGATCATGCCTAGTGATGTAGCTTGGTGAGATAATCTGGACCCAGCATGCCTGAATGCTGTTTGGGGGCATTTCACAGTGGTTTAGTACAAAGAGAGAGGTGTCCTAACTTCTAATCCCACTTCTGCCATGAACTATTTGTGTGATCTGGGGAAACTTACATAAGTTCTCTGAGTCTCAGGTTTCCCCTGTGGTGAAATGGGAAGAAAAATGCTTACTCTACTTGTTTTTCAGAGTTATTAAAAAATCAGTGGCCTGTGCTCTCTTGGGCAGCTGCTTGATGTCTTTTAGGGAAGAATGAATACTATACAGAAGGAAAAATATTCAGATGGAAAAAATGTCGGTGCCTCCAGAGATGTTCAGTGAACAGCTTATCCTGCCTAATGCACCCTTGCATGTTGAAATAGAACCCAGTACAGAAATACAGCCCAACGGTAAGCACAGAGTCTCCAGAACCCCACAGCAACCCTAATGGAGATGGTATTTCTAGTTCTGTGTTGCCAACTCCCAGCTTATGATCTTTGACCCAAAAAGCTCAGGAAAGGTATAAATTATGAAAAATAGTTTCTGCTCTACAGAGCAAAGTCTAATGCTAAAGCAAACAATGAAAGAGACTTTGAGAGCCAAACACCCAGCTCTAAATTTTCCAAGCAGAAAAAGTAAATATAATGGGACCTCCTGATGGTGAATTTGGATGTTATGATGTACAGTGAAATGAAGTGAGGCTTAGGTTGTTCCAGGCAGAGCTCAGTTCTGAGATTCCTGAATCTCTTCTCCTGGTGAAGTTTCACAATTTAAAAATTAAAAAGTTTTATCTTTTCTGCATCAACCTAAATCCTATCCTCAGGTAGCTTCTCTCAAGAGTCCGGCAAGGCTTGTGAAGCTAACTACCTGTCCTCTGTCCATTATTGGGGCTGCTTTCATCACTTTCCATTGCTCTGAGGGATGTAACTAAAAGCATGTATCTCTAGGGACCCAGCATATCCCCTCTTGGTATGTACCGAGCAGAAACTGTTGTTCATGTCCACCATAGAGTTACCAAGAGTGTTTATAGCAGTACTATTTGTAATAGCCCTAAAGTGGAAACAGATAGGTATTTAAATTAACTTTTCAGCTTTATTCACTATTATTTTTGCATCTGAAAAACTATAGGAAATTAGATTCATTGTACAGATTCCAAGGAAAGTGACTGAGAATTCTGTTAAAGGCAAAGTTTTATCTGTTCCTAGAATGACTTACACAATGTGTGTGTGTGTGAAAATGGGGTGTTTTCAATAAACCCACATGTCATGGGTAAAATTATCAACAAAGTTGTTAAGAACTGACACCACTTGACCGTCTCAGAAAACAACAAGTAGGAAGGAAGAGAAATCTCCCTGAGCTAACTCAAGCAAAGATGGAGTTATGGGGACTTTCCTGGTGGCGCAGTGGTTAAGACTCTGTGCTCCCAATGCAGGGGGCCTGGGTTCGATCCCTGGTCAGGGAACTAGATCTCACATGCCTGCCGCAACTAAGAGTTTGTATGCCACAACTAAGGAGCCAGAGAGCCACAACTAAGGAGCCACCTGCCGCAACTAAGACCCAGTGCAACCAAATAAATAAATAAATATATATATATATATATTTAAAAAGAGATGGAGTTATGTAAGGATGCCAGGGAACCTTTAGGGTCTCAACTACAGGGAAGATAACTTGGCAGCCACTTTGTCCGCAGAGTTTTGTAGTGGCTCGTGGCTGTAACTTTCTGCCTATTCTGTTCCATCTCATTTCTCTTTGATGCCCGACTCTCTCCAATTGCTTGTTAGGCACGATGTTGCCAATCAACCCAACAGTGGCTTTGGGCTGAGTATATGATGACCCTCCACCCTGGCGGATTGACTTTATCTCTCTCTCCCTGGAGATGTGTTTTAGACATCATAAATATTAACTTACTTGGTAGACACTCAATAGAAGTAAATTCTCATGAATCACTTGGTAGACATTTCATAAATACGAATTTTCTTTTCCCCTTCAGGGAATGAACACCATTTGATTAGAAAAGAATGTTTGTTTGATAGTGAAGCATCTTTTCCCTGCCCTCCACATATATAAGGTAGAGAAAATACGTCCAGTTGGGTAAGTCACTCTTCTGGAAAGACCTCAGAAATTCTCAGACCGATTTGGCAAATCCACAAGATTGAACCAGGTCACTACTGTTTCTTAAATCAACATACTCTGTGGCCATAAAAATGTGTTTATCTTCATATCCCCAAAGTTGCGATTTATGATTTTATTATATAGTAAAAGAAAGAATAATAAAAACCATACAACCCTGCACCTGGGTGAGGGCTTTGGATTCCTTTTGTGTTAACTCTGCTATGAATAGAAGTCTAAGTCTTGTTTGGGAATGAGTTGAAGTGACACATAACCTAAATGCTCAACTCTCTTGTGATGAGAGGTGGGTTACTATGGAAGCATGAAATAGGATCAAGTCAATGACCTTTAGCACACGTTCCAGAGGTGACATCTATGACAATTTCCACTGGCCCACAGACTAGCTCTACAGGGTAAATGGCTGTAGGATATTCTGTGTTTGTCCACCCCACCCCACCCCCACTCCATCAATTCTTCACCCTTCCCTGCCCTATTCTGTGCCTGGCAATCTGGCCTTTGCTGACCGGAGCTCTTTGTAGCTGCTTCTGGTTGGGTTTTGCCAATGGAAGCCACTGGTAGTACTGCCCTTAGACCCAGGGAATAGTGGCGAGTCCCAGACCCAGGGGCCTGATACTTTATAGAGCAACACAGGTCATTAGAAACAAGCCAAAAAAAAAAAAAAATTAGAAGACACATGGGCACCTCTGTTTCTTTGGAGAGAGCACTACCATCAGTGCAGACAATGCTTAAAGTGTAGGAGAATTTGATGGCAGAGCCCTTAGATTAAAAAAAAAAACACATTAATTAACTTGCTAAATTCTTCTCCTCCTAGAAGTGCAATAGGTTTCTGAATAATGAAGTATTGTTTTCTGCTTATCTTTGGGTGTTCCAATTCATTCCCTGTATATGTAGGATGGTATTTACAACACCTTCACCTGGTGGCCAAGGAATATTTCATGTTGTGTATGTACAGCCTAGATGTCACCTGACTGAGGCGTGATACTGATTCTCTACATTTGGCAACTGGATGAAAGTCAAATGTTAAAACTGCTACTAGGCTTGTGTTATAAAAATATTTTTAAAGGTTCTATTAAACTTAAAAATGTTAAATACGAATTTGACTTTTATATGGTTTTTCTTTAATTTTGAAAGTAATTAATAATTCATTTCGTTTTTGAAATGTAACACATTTTGAAGGTTCTAGAACAAAACGTTTTTGAAGCAAAATATGAAAAAATAATTAAAAATTTTTACTTTTTACATTTACTTTGCAAGTTATATGAAAATTTTTTGAAATGTTAAGTACAATTGTATTTTAGCTTTAATCTTTACTATCAACAAAATATAAATTATGTGAAATCTAGATAATGAAACATAGTGAGTTTGCTGAAATTAAGATAGAAATTAATTTTATGGAATATATATAGGGAATACTTTATTAATTGATTATATCTTTATTTTATTACTCATCCAAACCTTTCTGGCCATAACACAAGACCAATCATATGGAATCATAATTAAATTTAATTGTCTTTAATACTTTGTTGACTTTCAGTTATATGAAAACAACAGGTTTACACGTGTTTTTCATTTTTTGGTTATAAAGGTATATTTGCTGTTTGGGGGCAAGTTGTAAACTTTTTTGTTAAAAGCCAGATAGTGAATATTTTAGGCATTGTCGGCCAGACAGTTCCTGTTGCAGCTCTTACTGAGTGCAGTGGAAAGCAGCCATAGATAACACATGAATGAGCGGACAGAGCTGTTTTCCAATAACACTTACAAAAGAAGGCAGTGGGCTGGATTTGGCCTGCAGGCTGTAACGTGCTGACCCCTGAGTTAGAGGAAGCAGGCTGTGTTAGACTCTGAAATGGAGATTTGCGTGCAGGAAGTTTACTGGCGGGGACTCGGGGGACAGCTGCAGGGGAGATAGGATTGGGCAGAAAGAGAAATTGAACTGGACGTGGTCACAGATGACACCTCACCTGGCCCGATGGGGAGCTCAGTATCAGGGCTGGCCCTTTAGTCTTGTCCCAACCCGAGGCAAAGGGGCCTGGCGTTTATACCTCCACACGCCCTGGGTGCGGAGGGTGTGGTGTGATTTTGGACAGGGCAGCCCCTTTCAGCAGAGGGCAGTGTCCGGAGAGGGGCTCAGCTGTGAGCTGTCAGCACCTCATCCTCCCAGAACGAGTGCCTCCATCTTAAGGAACCATGTGATAGTTAATTTTCTGTGTCCACTTGGCTGGGTCACGGTTTCCAGATACTTGGTCAACCACTGTTCCGGATGTTTCTGTGAAGGTGTTTTGGATGAGGCTAACGTTTAAATGGCTGGACTTTGAGTAAAGCACATGACCCCCCCCATAATGTAGGTGGGCCTCATCCAAGCAGTGGAAGGTCTGAATAGAACAAAAGGCTGACTCCCCCGAGCAAGGGGGTAATTCTGCCAGCAGACAGCCTTCAGACTTGAGTCACAACCTCGCCTCTTCCCCGGGCTCCAGCCTGATGACCTGCCCTGCAGACTGTGGGCTTGCCAACCTCCATAGTCATATGAACTATTTCCCTAAAATATATTTCTCTATTATATATGCACATCGTATTTGTTCTGGAGAACCCTAGCTAATACACGAAATCTCAATGGTGCTCTAGGATCAATTTAATATGGAGCTTTACTATGGATACTTACTATGACTATCAAAGTCGGAGGGCAGAACACACATAGTGTGTAATCCTGCTTTGTCACTTTTAAATATTCAGGTGTATGGCATGTGGGCCCCATGGCACTCTCCCCAGCCCAGTGGTGTGCTGGAGCAGCTCACACGGATCTGTAACCAACTGTAGGCATCTCTTCCCAATTCCATGTTCTCTGACATCAGCTTGGTAGCTTGAAATCGTCATAGTGGGCGTATTACAGCAGGTAAATCAGCGAACACTACAAATCAGGGCTATTTTTTTTTCCTGGATAGCTGGTTGTTGAACATTAACCTGTCTGTAACGGCCTGGGTTCCACGAATGTTAGGAGCAGGCTTGTCTCTACACCAGCAGTTCACCAGGGACAAGTCCCTGCTGCATGGCTTCCTCTGTCCTGAGCTCCTGTAGCTCCGTTTCCTCCCCGCAACCCTACAGAAAATGGCAGGTCACAGCTCCCCACTGTTGCTTTGCTCTGAGTGCTTTCCTGCCCCTTGATTGTTCCCTGGTGAGGCCTCCTCATCTGAACCATCTGAGATGAATAGTTTCCTGCTGGGCCTTGGTGACACAAAAGGTGTCTGGCAAATCTGCCTCTGACTCTATGCTCACCTATGGAGAACAGTATGGAGGTTCCTTATGAGGGAGACGCAAGAGGGAAGAGATATGGGAACATATGTATATGTATAACTGATTCACTTTGTTATAAAGCAGAAACTAACACACCATTGTAAAGCAATTATACTCCGATAAAGATGTTAAAAAAAAAAAAAGGTCAATGCCATCAATGCCAACAGCTGATAAGCTGTTCCATTTCTCATCTTCCTTCCTTCCTTTCTACCCTGTCCATTCTTCCCTCCTTGCCAAAGACACAGGGAAAAAGGGTGAAATCCCCGGATGGACTTCCAAGTCACACACCAAAGGGACGTCACACACCAAAGGGACATCACACAGCCAGGCATTTTGTCCTTCAGCCACCTTGGTTATTAAAAATGTGTGTCAGTGTTGCTGAGTGAGGTTATTTTTGTAATCCCCAAATGTATAAAAGGAAGACAAAAGCCAGCTGTCACAATTAATTGGAAACAATGTGTTTAATTTCAGAAGGCAAGAGTGATAGAAATCACGTGGAGCTGTTCATCTCTGTCTCATCTCTTTCAGTTATTTTAAAAATCAAAGCCTCTTGTGGTTTTGACCTGTAATCTTATAATCCTGCATGTCTGACTTACACATTCAGCAATGGGCCTGGGCTTCGGGCAAGAGCGGGGGCCTGCTGTAGACCCTGCACACCATGTGGATCCTGGAAGCTGGTGGAGATGCCCCTGCAACATGCCAGATCAAGGTGTTCTTGACCTTTTTTTTCTGTTGTGGCCTCCTGGCAATGTTGTGAAGCTTATGAACCCTTCCCAGAACAATGTTTTTAAATATAATAAAATCACATTAAATTATATTTAAGTACAAAAAATATTTCTCTGGAGTTTGGGAATGTTTTCAGGTAGTCTCTGCTTTTCCAAGCCCCTCTGGTCACACTGCTTCCCTGAGCTGCATCAGTGACTCCAGACACAACATACTGCTGGTGAGATTTAATCAAAAACAACAAAGAAGAACATCACAGTCTTGTTTTTCATCTTGTTTTTCTAATGACCCATGCTTTTTTGCTTGGAAGGAAGGAAGAAGAAAGAAAGAAAGAGAGAGAGAGAGAGAGAGAGAGAG
>NW_020185334.1:2245142-2292671 GCF_003031525.2 Neophocaena asiaeorientalis asiaeorientalis | reverse complement strand
GAGAGAGAGGGAGAGAAAGAGAGAGAGGGAGAGAGAGGGAGAGAAAGAGAGAGAGAAAGAAAGAAAAGAAAAGAAAAGAAAAGAAAGAAAGAGGGAGGGAGGAAAGAAGGAGGAAAGAAAGGAAGGGACTCAGGTTGGTTTGCTCAGCCCCTCTGCCTTCTCCTGCTAGAAATAGATCCAAACTTCACCCACCTGCCCTTGGCCCCAGTGAATGAGGGGTAGGGTCCAAGAGAGTGGGATAGACAGACTCACCTGACCCAAGCTGGACCAATCACATTTTCTGTTCCAGAAAATTGCTCCTTGAGTAGAGTTGCCAAGATGTAAGACAGTTGTTTCTGAGACGATTAGCAGCGTCATTCTTGGGAGAAGTTTCTCAAGCTACTGCTGACTGAGATTCCTAGAGGCACCTGGGTCCTATCATTTGGAAAGTTTAGCTCTTCCTTTGAATCCACGAGCTACGCATTATTCTGCCAATAAATCTCTTCATTTGCTTGTAACTCAGGAACCCTAACTGAACCAGAAATGACCTCTGGCTTTGCCCAAAGATGAAATGGAGGGAATCAGCATCATCTGAAGATAGGAGAAGGCCAGGAGAGCTTCTCTCCAGGCGGTCAAAGAGGAAAGGCAAGATCTCAGAACAGCCAATCACAATAAGTGAAAAGACCTTCCAGCCCTGGCAATCTGTCTTTCTAGCTCCCAAATCTCACCAGCCAAATTATGGATACCAAGGAGCTAGGGAGAGCTACTTCTGATACACTTCCAAAATATTTATTTCTACAGTGGTAGAGCCCTTGGCCATTATTTAGTCCATATTACTAGCTTCTAGATCTAAAATGTAAAGCTGCTTCTTCTTTTTTTTTTTTAATTTGGCCGAGCTCTGCGTCTTCCAGGATCTTAGTTCCCCGACCCCGGCAGTGAGAGCGCCAGGTCCTAACCACCGGACCGCCAGGGTATTCCTGTAAAGCTTCTTGTTTTTTCTTACCTTGTACCATCCAACAATACTAAGTTAAGATCTTAAATGAGTTCGACCAGCAGTTTCACATTTGGATTCATAAAATTACCTCCAGAGGCACTGGTTTTGACCAATGGCAAAATCATGCTCCCAATCAAGGGCAACTCCAAGAAAAGATTTACCCATTTTATGTCAAAATGGAATGAGCTGGGGTGGGGGAGGGGGGAAGAGGGATTATTTTCTGGAATGTGACAGTAATAATAAGATGAATAACAGCTAAGACTTCCTGAACAATCATTGTGTGTCAGGCAATATTCAAGGGGCTTTTCGAACATTATTTCATTTAATCCTTAAAAGCAAGGTACTATGAGTAACATTATATTGAAGGTGAAAAATCAGGCCCGAAGAGGTTAAATCACTGGCCCTAAATCACTTGTTAGTAGTAAGTGGCAGAGCTGGGATTTGAAACCAGATTTCCTGACTCTAAATTCTACACCCTTAACCACCACACTGGTTCCTATACACTCATCTCGGTGGGCACCCCCATTACCTGTCATGGATCCTAAAGCTAACTGCTGGTCTGGTCAGAGCCCTATTTTTCCAAACCTTTGGATATTGTACTGCAATGATGCAGCACTGAGAGCACATCCCAACATCCGCCCACCGCAGAGTAACGTAGCCCCTCACTCCAAGTCACATGCAAGGTTGTCCCAACAGGAAGGATATAATCTGATGTGACAGCAGTAGATAACTTACAAGTAGGCCAGTATAAGAAAAATGAATTAATATAAACAATAATAATAAATAATGGATAACTTTTAACATTAATCAAGTTCTCGGGGCAGGGAAGGATAAACTGGGAGATTGGGATTGACACACACTACTATATATAAAATAGATAACTAATAATGACCTTGTATACACAGGGAACTCTACTCAATACTCTGTAATGGCCTATATGGGAAAAGAATCTAAAAAAAGAGTTGCTATATGTATATGGATAACAGATTCACTTTGCTGTATACCTGAAACCAACACAACATTGTAAATCAACTATACTCCAATAAAAATTAAAAATAAATTAAATAGGTGATGCCCCCCAAAAAACCAAAAACATTAATCAAGTTCTCAGGGGAGGGAGAGGCCTTCTTTGTAGATACATATAAAAGACCGGGATGAGGAAGGGTACTAAGTCCCAAAGGGTCGAGGTTGGGGCAAGGAGGCATCTCCATCCAACAGGATGGGCGAGGTCATGCTGCAAAACAAATAACCCCCAGCTGAGTGGCTTAAAATAAGGTTTCTTTTTTACATGAACCACATGGGTTGGCTGTTGATCTGGTTCTTAGAATGACCCTGGGAAGGGTGAAGATAAGGTAGTGGGTTCTATATTGGTTCTCTCTTCTGCTTACATTTCACTAACCAAAGCAAGTCTTATGGCCACATATAACTTCAAAAGGCACGGGAAATTTCATTGCCATGTGCCCCAGAGATGGAGGGCCAGAAATAGGGACCAGGACCTGTGGCCTGTGGACGATAAAGACTTGGCTCTGAGGATGGTACAAAAGTACCCACTACTTATACTTCATTTCCCATCGCTCTGAAAGTGAAGAGAATATATATAAATGCTAGAAACTGCCTGAAAATTTTCTGCAGTGAAGTCACAGGAAGGAAGCACTTCAGAAGGTATTTAGATCTTTCCACCTTGTAAAGACATTTTTTTGTGCGTGTAGTTTTTAATGGCCATACCTGATTATATCAGATAATTTTAAATGTATTTTAGTAGTGATGAAGCATGGCAAGTGAAGATTTTGATTTCCTGAAAAGTTTCCTTTAAAAGCCAAGAGCAGGAAAATCCCTGCTGTGCAGGAGTGTCTGGCCCTCCTAGGGAGATGAAAAGGAACCCCTTAAAGAAAACTTAAGTGGGGATGTGGTAGCAGAGGAAAATGCAACCCATGGTCACCTAAGTGTTATGAATTAATGAAGAAACATTGATGACTTTCTCATTTTTGTAATACTCAAAAACAATCCAAATAAATAAAAAATAAATTAAAAAAATATATATATATATTGGACACAAAAAATAAAATAAAAAAGAACTATCTACTCTCAAGGCTAGTTCTTATCCAGGGCAGAGAATCTGATAAAACATCATGGTGTCCAATGTTCATAGCAGTGCTATTTACAGTAGCCAAGACATGGAAGCAAACTAAATGTCCACTGATAGAGGAATAGATAAAGAAGCTGTGGTACATATACACAATGGAATATTACTCAGCCATAAAAAAAGAATGAAATAATGCCATTTTCAGCAACATGGATGGACCTAGAGATTACCATACTAAGTGAAGTAAGCCAGACCGAGAAAGACAAATATCATACGATACTGCTTATAAGTGGAATCTAAAAAAATGATACAAATGAACTTATTTACAAAATAGAAATAGGCTCACAGACATAGAAAACAAACTTATGGCTACCAAAGAGTTGGGGGGGGAGGGATAAATTAGGAATTTGGGATTAACAGATACACGTTACTATATACAAAATAGATAGCCAACACGGACCTACTGTATAGCACAGGAAACTATACGCAATATCCTGTAGTAACCTATAATGGAAGAGAAGGTAAAAAGAAGAATATATATATATATTCATATATATATGATTCAGTTATATATATATATATATCACTTTGCTGTACACCTGAAACTAACACAACATTGTAAATCAACTATATTTCAGTAAAAATAAACAAACAAAAAAATTATGGTGAAACACTGCAGTCATTGGAATGGGATTTTCACCAGGAGAGCAACAGTCATTACACTGTGTCTACAGCCTGGAGTTTCACACTTGATACTACTTTGAAGCTGGTCTTGGATTCTTGTTTTATTTCACATGTACAGTCCCCACCCCTCCCCACTTCCCCAAAAAGAAAAGAGACAGAGAACTAACAGTGTTAACAGTGTTAATTAAGAAATACTGATGGGTTAACAAAAATTCCAACAGTACAAAACTAGTGACCCAGGTATCGCTGGTGCAGCAGACGTCCACTGGAGCAATCCCCCAATTTCTGTTTTAGAAACTGGATCTTGTTGACCATAGTGGATGGGTGAGCAGGGAACACAAGCTGGGAACACAATCACGTTGTCTCTCTGGAAATTTAGAACTTAGACTTTTTAAAAAATAATTTTAAAAATTCTTTATTTGAAACAATCTCAAACTTACAGAAAATTTGCAAGACGGTACAAAGATATTTGTTGGTCCCTCAATCATGTGAGAGCAAGCTCCCAACATGATGCCTCATCACCTAAACAAAGACATTCTCTTAAATAACCAAAATTCAGCCATCAAAAGTAGGAAATTAACATTGATACATCACTACCAATTAATCCTTAGGCCATTCAAGTTCTGCCATCGTCCCAATAATGTCCTTTATAGTAAAAGCGTCCAGTTCAGAATTATTATGACATTTCCCTTTATTAGAGATGGGACTATTTAAAGAAATTTTAAAGTGATGTATAGTAAAACAAAGCCATATACAAAGGTATCCAGGTGAAAGTAAGTCTCCCCTTTCCCCCAGAGGCAATCCCTGTTACCAGCATTTTGTGCAACTTCTTAAAGTCTAAGTTCCTTTTTTAACTCCTGGAAAAATAAGATCAGACGTAGAAGTTCCTCCTTTAAAAATGCTGAATATCTGTTTAGAACTTTATTGCTTTCCATCAGGACAAAGGTTAAAGAAAAAAAGATTCCACGCAAATACATTTCCCCAGATTTTTAACGCAAAATTACTGTTCACTTACAGAGGATAAAACTTCTATTGCCCATAGATTTAATCTTTTCCTCTCTATTTATAGACATTAAGGATCCTTTGTAGTTTAGCTATTTCAAATGCTTGGAACATCTTTTAGATTATCATGTAACTCATAATAGTATAAAACATTTTTTTAAATTGTTTTGGTTGGTATATAATATTCACAAGTAAATTTACTAAGCTATTCTTAATACTGCATTCTATATAATCATGTAGACACTTAATTTATCTTTATTTTAATAGTATCACAATGAAAAATTCCAAATTCATTCCTGAATCTTGAACACAAGGCAAAACCTTCTTCCTTTAATAACATAAAAAATGGACCTGTAACTTAAAATGTGGAAACTTTGATGGGGTTGACCTCGGAGAGACAGCAGTGGGCAATGGCGTGAAGCGAGATCTTAGTTCCCTGCCCAGGAATTGAACCTGGGTAGCCTGGATGAAAACCAGGAATCCTAGCAGCCAGTCCACCAGGAGCTAGAGGCTAGAAGCAAAATTCCCCTGGCCCTTGCCCCCATTGAAAAATGTATTTCTCAAGGAGGTAAAAACTGTAAAAACAGGCACAAAGTTTATTATTAGTGACACAGCACAACAAGTGGGTGAGCACACAGAGAAACTGTTTAGTTAAGACAGAGACAAGGCAGAGATGCACACCAGAGAGAAAGATGTGGGCGTCCTCCCTAATGGGGAGGAGCACAGCAAAGAGACGGTTAAGTCATCTATACAGGGCGGTTCTTCCGGGTTTACTTTTGACCAATTATCTGGTTTCTTTTTCCACACCTGACCTGCCCTAGGACCCTCCCCACCATGCGTGCACAACTTTTTTCCAAGATGGATTCCAGCCCAGAGGCCTATGGGGGGCCATGGCGTCACCTATTCTGGGGTGGTGCCCCTCCTTTTTGAGCACAAGGGGCCTTTCTGCGCATGTGCAGTGTCTCCCTTGCCCCAGGGATGGGAAATCTATGACCTCCTGATCTTTACTCCAACGGGGTTTAGCCCCTCTCTGTCCCTGTCAGGACTGTTATCTTAAACTGTCCTCAGGAGACAACAGGAGGCTGATTGTAAGTGCCTAACCTGGAGCCTACCTAGCTCCTGTCTCAGGAAATGCAAACAGGAGGCTAGTTGTAAGTGTCTGGCCTGAAGCCCACCTTTTTCCTGCCCCCAAGGAATGAAAACAGGAGGCCAGTTGTAAATGCCTAACCTGGACCCCATCTATCTCCTGCCTCAGGGTCATCTTATCCCACTTGCCCAGCGGGCTAAGGAGAGAGGCCTGTTGGTATCTGTGAGTAAAACAAGGTGAACAGAAGAAAACAGAGGCACAAAGGAGAGTTGCTGAGGACATTCTCTAGTTCCTGCTCTCAGTCTCTTCCTGAGAACTGATTGCTTTCCACCTTTGGATTCAGTGCTATGAGATCCCACAGGGCCCTTGGAATAAAAAATCCACCTTCACATTTTTAAGAATTTTTGCTTACATTAGTTTGAATTGTTCTATGTTTCTTGCAACAATCCTAAGGCGATGGATGGGAGAATTGAGGTTCAGTTGAATCCAAAGAAATCTGAAGAAACACAACAATTCCTAGGTGGTTTCTGATACTGCTGGAGCTCTCCAGAAGAACCCTAAAATTGTCCTAGAACAAATATTTATAATAGATCCAAATGGAAGAACATACGTAAATCAAATCATTGTTTTCAGAGTTTCTCTTTCATCAAATAATGAGCTGCTGTCAGATTAAACTTTTTCTTTTAGAGTTGTTCCATTTCTAACTTAAAGGTCTTTCCTAACTAATTCTTGGTTTAGTTTAATGATTTTTCCAGGAAGATTTTTAAAATTTAGTGCAATTTTTTGGCCATTTCTTACCTTATTCATCAGATGAACTTTTTGAAATATGATGGATTATATTATTTCTTACTAGTCTAAAAGAAAAGACACTTCTCATTAATTTCAGATATTAGTAAAAAGGGTTAAAAACTCAAGACTGGCTACTCAATACAAGGGCATGTGTAGTATGGAAGATAATGACTCAATTTTTTTAAATTCATGGAAACAGCTCATAACCCCAAAGCTGGCATTTCTCACAATTTTCCTCAACATAATATAATGTTAGTCTATTTGCTTTGGCACTGTCTACAGCATGGAGTTCTCATCTCCACATTTTGGCAATTTTGGGGTAATGCAGAATCCATACTTCAGGCTGAGCACAGACTTTCATTCACACTTTTTCATTTTCCCATGTGCCTGATTCTGGTTACTCTTGGCAACTCCTTTTTCATAAACTTTTCAAGGAAGTGATAATGTGAACCCAGAGATGCTGAATATAGAGTTTGTAACTCTGATGTCAATGGGGCTTGTGGAACAAAGGGTCCCAGTTGCCTTCTAAGGGGCTTGTCTCACTTCTCTTGACTCATGTCCATATCCAGAAATCTGGGAAACTTACATGATGGAGCACCCTATTCTGGCACTCTCAAGCTGCAAACACCCTGACTATAATGTAATATCAAGAGTTTCCTTAAGAATATGGAGAAATGATCTGCAAAATAGGGCAAAATAGTCCATAAAGACTATAACCCAACACCATTGTATTCGTCTTTGTGTTAGGATATAGGTAAAACAGCAAGTAACAGAGACCTGAGAAAATAATGGCTTAAACAAGGTAGTATTTTATTTTTCTTTCACATAGATGTCTCAAAAAAGACAGTATATGGATTATATGGTGGCTGTACTCTACAAAGTCCTCAGGGATTCTGGCTCCTTCCAGCTTACCATCCTTTATGTACCAGTATACATAATGGATTTATTATTATTACTACATAATTTTTATTTATTATTGTGACTACATTATTTCTACATAATGAACTTAACATTATTTCTACATAATGGACTTCTGTCCTCAGAGTCCAAGATGGCTGCTGGAACTTAAGCCATTACATCTGCATTTCAGGCAGTCAGGTGAAAGAAGGGAAGAAGGTAAGAGGCAAAATTTGCTAGTCTGATGACTTCAAATGAAGGTCCCTAGAAGCTGTAATTTGCTTCCACACCAGGCTGCAAGGGAGGATGGGTAAAATTGTCTTATTCTGGAAAGCCCTATGTTCAACTAAAGGATTCTATTACTATGGAAGATGGAAAGAACAGATATTGGGAAACAACCACTGGTTTCATCCATAGTCACTTAAAGGAGCATGTATAACCTTTCTCCTGATCTGACCTTCTTAATGATCCTGTCTACTATGGTCCAACTGCTGGTGGAGAGTTTTCTCTGCTGATTTGGGCTGTTACTTATACTCTTATGATTGCAAAGACTACAGACTCATTTAGGTGATCTCAAAGAATGGAGCAAATATTGTAATTGTAATATACATATTTTTTAATGTGTGGGGGAGATTTTCATTAAGTGGCCTGTGCAGCAGGTCTCATCTTCCAAAGATGGCTGCAACAATATTTCTGGACATGCAGCCTTTTCCAGGACTTTGCCATTCTCCTCCATTAAGAGGTGGAGTTTATATCCCCTCACCTGGGAAAACCTTTTCGACTGCCTTAACTAATTAAGTATGGATGGGAGGAGTGACACTATGTGACATCTGAGTCTAGATCATAGAACGTGATAGAATCTCCATCTCACTCACCTTGGAACCCAGCTACCCGGTCAACAGCTGGCACTGACTTGCAGGTCACATGAAGGAGGCATTTTAGAAGCATATCCTCTAGTTCTCAGCTAATGCCACGTGGAGGATATATGAGCCTTCCCCACTGAGCCCTATGCAAAGTGAATAGTTTTGAAAAACTAAATGATTGTGTTTTTTTCAAGCTGCAAAGTTTGGGGGGAGTTTGTTATAAAGTAATAGGTAACCAGAATGGTCAGGACTCAAGGGAAACTGCATGCTCCGGAAGAGTGAGACAGCTGGGCCTCATGAGCATGGGAATATAGATTTAGGAATAGGAGAATTGGGAATTCCCTGGGGGTCCAGTGGTTAGGAGGACTCCGTGCTTTCGTTTTCACTACTGGGCGCGGGTTCAATCCCTGGTCGGGGAACTAAGGTCCCACAAGCCGTGTGGTGCGGCCAAAAAAAAAAAGGAGTAGAAAGATCATTCAGGACCCAATATGGTTCAGGTGAGTAGATTCCCTTTGCACTATATCTTTGGGTGTCAGCATCCAATCAGGAGACAGAAATAATTTGAACAGGGACTTCCCTGGTGGCCCAGTGGTTAATCCGCCTTCCAATGCAGGGGACTAGGGCTCAATTCCTAGTCGGGGAACTAAGATCCCACATGCCGTAGGGCAACTAAGCCCTCACGCCACAACTAGAGAGCCCACATGCTGCTCTGCAGCCCGAGTGACACAAGTAGAGAGAAGCCTTCAAACTGCAACAAAGAGCCTGCATGCCACAACGAAAGACCCCGCAGGCCGCAACTAAGACCCGATGTAGCCAAATAAATAAATAAATATTTTTAAAGAAGAGAGGAAGAATTTGAACAAAGAAAGTTTAAATAATTAATCATTGAAACAGGACATTAGAGTAAAAGGATTGACAAATAAGTGGGTAACTAAGGGAAGAAGAGAACTCTAAAGAACACAGGAATCACAAATGTAGGTTACAGCCACTATTCTTATGGCTGAGGCACAGCACTCAAATAAGGAGCAAATGTGGAAGAGCCCCTTCCTCCCTTGGGATTGAGGTCTACACCTCGCGTGAGAGAGAGCAGCTGTGGTCAACTGGATGGCGAGGTGCCACACTAATGGGACATGCTAGGAATCTGGCTGCTGGAGAGCTGGGGGAAGACTTCCACAGGAATTGGAAATGGAAAAGTGATAGAGAACAATGAACGAAATCAAAAGCTTGTTGTTCAATAGATCAAAAGCTCAATGATACTGATAAACCTCTGTCCAGATTAGCCAAAAATAAATAGCAAAGGCACACATCACCAATATTAGGAATGAAAAAGGGGATATCACCACAGACTCTTCAGACAATAAAAAAAGGAGCATCTTTCATCAGCATCTTGTAATTTTCAGCATACAAGCTCTGTACATGTTTTGGTAAGTTTTTACCTGAGTATATTATTTTCTTTGGAACATTTGTGTTTTTAATTTCAGTTTCCACGTGTTCATAGTTAGTATATAGAGACGTGATTGATTTTTACATGCTGACATTTTATCCTGTGATCTTGCTGAACTCCCCTATTTAGTTTGAGGATTTTTTGGTTTCGTTTTTGTGGATTCCTCGGGATTTTCTATGTAGACAATCATGTCATCAGCAAATAGGGTCAGTTTTTTTTCTTTTTTTATAAATTTATTTACTTATTTTTTTATTTTTGGCTGCGTTGGTTCTTCGTTGCTGTGCGCGGGCTTTCTCTAGTTGCAGTGAGCAAGGGCTACTTTTCATTGTGGTGCGCGGGCTTCTTACTGAGGTGGCTTCTTTTGTTGCGGAGCAGGGGCTCTAGGTGTGTGGGCTTCAGTAGTTGCGGCACGCGGTCTCAGTAGTTGTGGCGCATGGGCTTAGTGGCTCTGAGGCATGTGGGATCTTCCTGGGCCAGGGATGGAACCCGTGTCCCATGCATTGGCAGGCAGATTCTTAAACACTGCACCACCAGGAAAGCCCCGTCAGTTTTATTTCTTCCTTTTCAATCTGTACGCTTTTTATTTTTATCGCTTTATTGCAGTGGTTAGAACTTCCAGAGTAGTGAGCGTGGACATTGTTTTAAGGGTAACTGGGATTTGTATTAATCAGATATGGTAAGATACAAAGATACGGAAATAACTGTTGTGATTGAAGAAGTTTTTTATACTCACATTCCCTAGCATGCCACGGAAGGGGGTCACACAGGGAAACACTGGGGTTGGTGAGGAGGCAGAGAACAGGGGAAAATGTGGGCAAGGGGCTTTATTGTGGCTTCTTCGGGAAGGGATGGGCGAGGCAGGGTAAGAAAGTTTAGGATTGGCTAGCTTGAATTTCAGTGGGCTCTAGGGTAGGGCACGAGGATAGTGGCCCACTGTGTGAAAAGAATAAAGGTGGCTGAAGGTACAGGCTCTGGATTTGTTGCTTTGCATTCGAAAGGCATGCTTGTGTGCAAGTTACTTACTAACTCTGGGAACTGGCCAGCCCTGGGAAAGGCAGTCTCTGTAGGAACAGCAAGGACCCACCCAGTGGTCAGAGGATTAGAATACAGAAAATAAGACACGATTAAAAGACAGCCTTGCCTTTTTCTCAATCTTAGGCAAACATTCGGTCTAAGTATGCTAATTGTAGGGTTTCTGTCATGCCCTTTATCAAGTTAAGTAGTTTCCCTCTATTCCAAAGTTGTTTTTATCATGAATGGATGTTAGATTTTGTCAAATACTTTTTCTCATCAATTGCTATGATCATATACTTTTTCTTCTTTAGCATGTTAATACAGTGGATTACGTTGGTTGTGGATGAACCAGTTTTGCAAACCTGGAATTAAATCCCCTTGGCCATGGTGTATAATTCTTTTTATACGTTGTCAGATTCAATTTGTTAATATTTTGTTGAGGTTTTTTATGCCTAAGTTTGTGAGACATTAATTCTCCAGAAGCAATCTCATTTCTATATATTAACAATAAATACCAGTCTGTAGGTTTTCTTTACTTGTACTGTTTTCATCCGGTTTTGGTATCAAGAATACCACCAACAACAAACAATCCAAATAAATGTGACCTTAAGAGTCACCCAAACTACCCTCACATTGTTTGTTGAATTATGGCAGTGGCCATATTTTTATCCTGAGTTTTACTACCAGCAATTATTGTATTTATTGAGAACCTAACATTCTTGGTGTATTATGTTTATTTAATGCAGTACCTGATAATGCAATTCTCATTTTTTTCCCTACTTAAAAAATGTCAATTCCTTGAGAAAAGGAGCCAGGGCTGTGCAAAGCTTATATGCTCAATTTATTTGTTATAATCAATCATGTGCCTGACTAGTAAAATGAGATTTACAATTAAACACAGTGACTTATCAACAAAGGGCTCAAAAATGAAAATCCAAACCAAACCAAACCAATTAAAAAACCAAAAGAGTAAGTTTCACAGGAATCTTAAAATCAAACTGAGTAATCCCCACACTGTGATTAAAGTCTTTTTCCTTGCATGAAAATGAAATATGAATAATTATACAATTATAGACTATATTCAAAAATATATTAAGATTCATGATCTTCTAGTGATGAGTACACAAATACTGCTTTATTTGGCTGAATTATCTAACAATGTTATTAGCACTTCATGATAAGAACACGCAAGAGGGAAGAGATATGGGAACATATGTATAACTGATTCACTTTGTTATAAAGCAGAAACTAACACACCATTGTAAAGCAATTATACTCCAATAAAGATGTTAGAAAAAAAAAAAGAACACCATTCCCTGCACGATACTCTGCATTTTTCTGTTATTATGAGCAATTTTAGATATCCTTTTTTTTCCTTCCCCTTATGCACTTCATGATAAGAACACGCAAGAGGGAAGAGATATGGGAACATATGTATAACTGATTCACTTTGTTATAAAGCAGAAACTAACACACCATTGTAAAGCAATTATACTCCAATAAAGATTTAAAAAAAAAAAAAAAAAGAACACCATTCCCGGCACGATACTCTGCGTTTTTCTGTTATTATGAGCAATTTTAGATATCCTCTTTTTTCCTTCCCCTTCCATAGACTGTTCATATGCCCTTATTATCTTGATATCATTCTGAGTCTTACATCCTTTTATTCTTGAAAATATACTACGTTGGCAGGCTTGAATTTTTGTACCAATAATGTTAAGTTTACTATTAACCACAAACCTGGCCAAACTCCTACTGCCTTTCAGAAGCTACCATATTTATCATTCATTCCAAGTGACTATTTTGGTTTTTATTTTCATTTATTTATACAGCACACCTAATTCTTCTAAGTGGTCAGTTAATAGTTTACAAAACCTAGACCAGATGAAATCCAGGACTATTAAGGCTTTGAAGGTGTGTTTTAATTTAATTTTAAAAAGAATTAAGATTCCTTAAACTCTATAGCAGCATACCCATCCTTCCAAGCATTCCAAAACTCTGAAGGGCAGACAGAAGAATTTTCTGTTACTACAAACATAAAAATCATTGCAGAGCTCGCGAACATTTCAAATATAATTATGAACAATGCAGAACTGGAACTGCCTTTCCATGGAGTTGTCCTCTTAAAAGAGTTAGTTTTTCAGATATTTTTCCAGAGAGTAGTTTATTGGAGGTGAATAAAATGAATTCAGTGCTATACAAAATAGTAAAAATTTTTATTTACAAATTAATAAACTATAATAAACATTACCAAACAACAAAGAAAGTTATTGGCTTCTATTCATTATGGCTAGAAATATAAATTATTTAAACAAGTATCTAAATCTGCCTCCTGCTTCCAGATAAATTAATGTATTGCATATACATATTTTCAAGTTGTTCCTAACTCTTATTCAGACTTAAGACTTGGGCACTCCTCTATTTTTTACATAGAATTATAAAGTCTTTAAAAAAAGCTAGCAGAGTAATAAATATAAAAATTTTATACATCCTATAATCTGGATTAATCTGTGGAAATACACAGTACAAATCTATCAATCATACACAATTAGGTCTAACTGTTATATACAGAAAATAAATTTTACAACAGTCAGTTTTTATTCATATTCTTGAAAGGTATAGCACTGTTCCCAATAAGTATTCCTTCCATCACTTCTGTATACTTTATACATTCTCAAACCAAAAAGAAACAACATACACCTATTTGACTTTTTGCTTTTTTCTTGCTTGAAACTGCTCTGTTTTGTTTTTTACAGATTTAATCAACATTGACAAGGCAGGATCAATGGATCTCTTGTGTGATTCCTTCTGAATTTCACTCTCTTTTTTCTTTATTGCCTGAGTAAGTTCTTGTTCTTTTTGTTCTCTCTGACGGGCTTTCTCCTCAAGGATTTTTTCCATAGCTTTTGTTTTCTTGAAATTAGGATCTGAAGGATCCAAATTGAACAAGTGGGAAGTATACATTGCCTGAAACCGTGCATCCTTAACATTGACCTGCAAATCCAAAAGGAAAACATAAATAAATAAAATTAGTAAACCAAAAGGCCCAGAAATGAGACCAAATTTCGAAAGTAAGTGAGTTGATTATATAAAATACAAACGTGGGCATTTTGCATTGATTCATTAGAAAACTGTTCTCCCACAGATCTTCAATGGAGTTTTTGTTTGTTTGTTTGTTTGCAGTACATGGGCCTCTCACTGTTGTGGCCTCTCCTGTTGCGGAGCACAGGCTCCGGACGCGCAGGCTCAGAGGCCATGGTTCACAGGCCCAGCGCTCCTCGGCATGTGGGATCTTCCCGGACCGGGGCACGAACCCGTGTCCCCTGCATCGGCAGGCAGACTCTCAACCACAGCGCCACCAGGGAAGCCCTTCAAGGGAGTTTTAAGGTTTATTCCTGAACCACAATGTGCAGGGCACACTGTTTTTCATCACACAATGCCAATATCCTTGAAAGGGAACTATCCTAGTCTATGTATACAATGGCCTGGAACGACACCAGCCACTTAGACCGAGCGTCTGGAGGAGGGGAGGAATGACCCCTGGAGTAGGCAGGCTCCTCCACGCTTACAGTGTGAAACCTCTTTCTGGCTGAGATAATTAAGCCGATAATTAAGCCAATGGTATCTCCTGCTGGAGTTTTGTGCAGTCATTGCATTCTGAGTACATTAAACTTTTTTTCAACCTTCGTGCTAAAATGAGCAGCTACTGAGGGCAGTTCATACAGCAAAAGATTTAAAGATTAAAATGGGAAAGATGGCACCCCTGAGACCAAGATCTGGTCAGATACAAGCCCCGAATTTATCCTTTATCTTTCTACAAAAACACTGTGGTCCTACATGTTAAGAGTGTACCCTTAACTCCAGCCAGGTCTTCAAGTATTGCCAGGCACAGGGGTGACCAGCCAGAAAGGGAGCATGACTCACTGCCACCCATCATTCCCATGCGAAAAATGAGTCCACCCGGAGATGGACTGTAGAGTTACTTAGTTATAGTAAGGACAACAGACGTGATACCACCACCACCACCACGACACTCATGAAAAATGTTTTTATGCATGATGATTAGTGTGTGGAGACAGTTCTCAAAATAGAAGATCTGACTACAAATCATTCTTTGTTTTTAACTTTTCATAAGAAAATCAATTCACCAAAAAGTTCAGTGGAACAGCACACACATGGAGCTGACTTAACAGAAACCGGAGCTACACAGTGGTTTCAAAGTCCCTCTCCACGCTACTTAGAAGTTATCTGTACGCCTCTCTCAATTCTCTAAACAACTTCAAAATCTCTCCCATCTTCTTCTGGGTCTATTCTTCCATGCTAATGGATGGAAGTCATCAAATAGTTACTAACAGCTGTTGTAGGTTTTCTGTACAGGGTTCAAACTCATGCATGGGGACTGTGTGGTCACTAGAAATATGTACTTAGCAAAAAGAGGAAAAAGAGGGAGCAATGGAAACAAGAAACAAAGCAATTAAAAAAGCATGGCCTACTGCACTGGCCTTTGCACACAGAGTGTGACGCGATGTGATGTGAACCTGCTTATTTCTCTGTCAGGCTTAATGATGCAGAACTTTCCCAGTGTGAGCATCACAGTGCATGTGATTCTAACACTAAAAGCTACATATTTTGGTGCAACATGGCTACCAAAATAGAAGCCAACTACATCACCTGGTGCTCAACCAAAGAAACACCCCGTGGATGAACTGGCTGTGTTGGGCTGAAAGATGGTAGCTTTGGCTCCATGCTCAATTTTTTTTTTTTTGCGGTACGCAGGCCTCTCACTGCTGTGGCCTCTCCTGTTGGGGAGCACAGGCTCCGGACGCACAGGCTCAGTGGCCATGGCTCATGGGCCCAGCCGCTCCACAGCATGTGGGATCTTCCTGGACCGGGGCACGAACCCGTGTCCCCTGCATCGGCAGGTGGACTCTCAACCACTGCGCCACCAGGGAAGCCCCAAGACGCTCAATTTTTATCTCCAGAGCTGACTTTAGATTTAACACCAGCTTTAAGAAGATAATGACTATTGTCCCTGGTTACCTCAAAGTCATCCTCCAATAATTCCTTCTTCTTCATAAGCTGTTTTTTCTTCTTTTTGCTCAGATTCTGGTGCTCCACAATCTTGTTATAATTGAAGTGTTTCTTGCTCTCTTCCTCCTCATCCATCACGAGCAAAGCCATTTCAGCCTGTGGAGAGAAAAAAGAGTTCAAATATACAACAGTGCTTTTCTTTCCCTAAACAGGAGTATAGGATACAGATATGCCCCCAGGAAAGGAGAACCGAGCCACCAATGCTCCGGGATAACACTTGTCATCCGTAAACTGATTGTGGATTACCAGAACTCAAAATGAAACCCAGAGATCTCTGTACAGTAATGGGTATAATTTTTAGAAGCAACATCACTGACAGCAGGAAGCTTTATCTAAAATCCAGACCATATTTCACCTAGTATAACTGGTTAGTAGGCTGTAGAAATAAGAGTCCTCAAGTCCCCCAAATAAAAATTTCTCATTTTCAGTTTGTTCTTTTTAGGCAGACACTAAATCTAGCAAACATGTAGTATTCTGTGATACAAACTAGACTTTCCAAACATGCTTTAGGAACAAGGAATTCCTTTTTTCTTTTGCTTTTTTTTGGCCTTTACTTCTTCAATGTTGACACATTTCTATGAAGGCAGGATCTTAATATTTGCTTCTGTAATCTAATATAATGCTTGTTTCTACTAAATAGGTATTTTCTACCGACCATGGGATTAAATGTAAACCTTCAAGAATCAAGTAAACAACCATGTACACTAGAGAAAATACAGAGTGTGCTATGAGATTCCTGTGAATCTTCCTCCATTACCACTTTAGACTGCTTTAATTATGTCTCCCTTCCACCACCAGTACCCGCAGTTGGCTTTGTTTTTAGAGCCGTCTTCTACAAAAGAAAGGTTTTCTTTTGCTCCTTAACTCTGTGAGCATCACTGCACATGCAGTAAAACATGCATTAAGATGCAGAGTTTAGGAGACCAGTCAGGCTCCCTCCTAGACAGTGCTATGAACATCAGTCTTGTGAACATTGTTGACTCCAATTCCTGTCTCAGAAAAAATACATATTACTCTGTGCCATGGATCTTTGGAGGCACTGAAGCATCAAGTTCACTACACTTCCAAGAAAGACTAATTTTGTACACTAAATTTGTTATTTTCAATAATAAAAAGAGAGAAATGAGCATTGAACAAGCCATAAAGCAAACCCTGTATTACAGGGTTTAAAACTTATGGCATTATTATTTTAAGGTTTTAATAGTACTATTTTTTTTGTCTCAGTTATAGTGAGACCAAATTAAAACTTGAATTAAATTATTGAATTAAAACTTATGGCATTATTATTTTAAGGTTTTTATAGTACTATTTTTTTTTGGTCTCAGTTATAGTAAGGGTTTTTAATAATAAGATATTTTCCTCTTAATCACAAAGGGACATGCCTTGGGTTTGAGGTAAATTTTAACTTTGTACTAGCTGGATACTAGTTGGAGAAATTTGGTAAAAAGATGACATTTAAAAACTATGCTTGGGACTTCCCTGATGGTGCAGTGGTTGGGAGTCCACCTGCCGACGCAGGGGATGCGGGTTTGTGCCCCCGTCCGGGAGGATCCCACGTGCCGCAGAGCGGCTGGGCCCGTGAGCCATGGCCACTGAGCCTGCGCGTCCGGAGCCTGTGCTCTGCAACGGGAGAGGCCACAACAGGGACAGGCCTGTGTACCGCAAAAAACAAAAACAAAAAAAACTATGCTGCTGAAATTCTTATTTATAAATTCATAACTAAAATAAGTTTTTTTTTTTATTAGGGATACTGGAAACACATGGATAACTCCACTTGAACTGTACATATCAATTATCCACTAAGCATGTAACCATGACCACGTCTTACCTTTTGTCTTTCTAGTTCAGCTTGTTCCTCTGGAGATGTGCCATCTTTTGCAGATTTTGTTGATTTCTTCTTTTCTTTTATACCTGGCACAACAAACCAACATAGGAGGGTTAAAAATTATAAGACTATCACAGCAACAATCTGTTTATACTATTTTAAAATTTTTGTTTATAACAAAAATGCAAGGTATCTATCAATAAATATATAGAAACTAAAGAAAGTAAAAAAATATTACTTAGATGACTATGGGTATGAATGGAATAATAATAGTCTGGAGGGGATAAGTGAATATTACAAAGAAGGAATTTCTTCTGAAAGTAATGTATAATTATATATACATCAGCTAAAAAAGAAAAATCATAAGATCATTTCAACAGATACAGAATAAGTACTTGATAAAATTCAACATCCACTCATGACAAAATATATACATTTAATAAAATTCTATTCAAGGAAATCTTTACAAAGATTAACAAGACAGATTTGATATACATGTAATACAGTGTGCTGAACTGTACTACAAAGTGAAGACAAAAACACTGTACTACATAGTGAGAAAAAGAGAACAGTTGGCTTAGTATGTAATAAAACGTAGCATCATACATCACCGGAAAAAGAAAGGATTATTCAATAACTGGTGCTAGGCAATTTGTTTTATTCTGCAAAAAAAAATTTGAGCTATAGATGCATCACATAATTTACAGGAAAATAAAATGCAGATGTATTAAAGAGTTAAACATTAGGAAAAAAAAAACCCTATGAGAAAATACAAGGGAACAGCTACCTGATCTTAAATAGAAGGAATGTTTTCTTAGCGCAAGAATAACAGGAGAAATCACAAAGGGAAAAAAAACAGAACACAGGTAATTTTAATATATAAACTCTTAAAACTCATCAGCAAAATGAAAAATTCATCTCTATAATGACAATTTGACGATAACTACCTGTAAATAAAAGTTTAACAAAACCCTTTCTCTTTCTCGAAAGACAAATTTGATCTTTGTTTAATTTTCTGGTTCTATTATTATTAAACAAAATTACTCATGGGAAAACTGGCTCCTGAGTAGAAAACTGACTATATTTTCAGGGACTCAGGGACTTCTGGAGAACACAAGGTGTTAGATGAGGCAGTAACACACGGCAGTTAAGGGCACTTGACTCGGGAGCAGTTGGCCTGGGTTTAAATTCTGGCTCGACTACATTCTAGCTGTAGCAGTTTGTGCTTGTGTCCTTATCTGTAAAGTGGGGATTATAATACTTGCACCTACCTCCTAGGGTTATTGTGATGACTGAATACACTAAAAAATGTTAAGAGCTTAATGTCCGGCACATGGTGCTATAAACTGCTTGCTATCACTGTTGTAATAGTCTGACTATACATATATAAGGTATCTTGGGTTCCTTGGTGAACACACAGATGCTTTGATTTTTCTTCCTTTTTTTTGTCTGTTGGGAGGGGTTCAGGGAGAATTGGTGTCAAAGTATGAAGAACTACTCTGAAGAGTAAGAAGGTTCAGAATCCACAAAGACATGTTCTGTTACTCTAGAATGTTATTACACAATCTCAACCTTCTCTGAGCTGCTGGACACTGTCTTATTTGGATAAGTTGAGTTCTGTCCTTCCAAATGCAGAGAAACCAATGGTCTCTAAAGTATTAACAACAATTAATGCTTGTACAGCACTTACTAGGCACCAGAAAGTACTGCTGTTTTATTCCATTTTATACAGGAACTGCTTTAGTCCTCACAACAATGCTATGAGGTAGACTCTGTTATTTATTACAATCTTCACACTGTGGGTGAGGAAACTGAAACACAGAGAGGTTAAGCAATTTGTCTCAAGGTGAGTAAGTAAAGGAACCATGATTCAAACCCGAGCACTCCAGCTCAGGCTCTCTGTTAATCACCCATACTTCACCCCTTCGCTATCAAATGTCATTCTCCCTGGAAGAGCCATTTCCATTTAAAATGCATTTTGTTGTAAAATAATAAAGTAAAATTCACAGAACACATAATGATGGCTGAACAACCACAGCTAATGGGGGATAACAGGAAGTAGAGAGAAGCTTTAGAAGCTGCTCCACGTGCACTAGCCCTGCTGCACTAAGGCAGCCCTGCCCAGCTGAGAGAACACACCTGCACAAAAGTGTGGCCTCGTTCACCCCTCACTGCTACCAAGGCGTCTGTCTGCACTTTTAAGAAGAAATATCATTATATGTAGCCCTTCCCCTAAGTGAGATAGTGCTCCTATCTCAAATGTTTTTCAGGGAATGATGTATCTGCTTTAAGATTATAACCTTTTCTCTGTTGTAAGTATGTGCACGTATTTATACATATAAATATCATCAAGGGTCCACTTTCTTAGGGTCTGACTCCCACACCCTAAGTTTACCTCTGCTCTCTTAAGGCAATAGCTCCTTTTGAAGTGAATGGACAAGTGACATATGCAGAAGATCATTCTGTGGCAGGGGAAAAAATCAGGCTGTATATGATTAATACATAAAGGAGATAAAGATCTTCACATACAGCTGTGGGAAATAATTTCAAAGAGCCCACAATGAACTGTTCCGGATTTTATAACAACCTGGTGAAAAGCCATAAAAATAAACTTGAAAGGAAGACTGCAGCAAGAGAGGAAAAAAATCTCCAAGATGGTCAGGGCTAAAAATGATATCCAATTTTAGTGTGATGAAAATTTCTTTGCTCACGAAGAATTTACTGTGTGCTACATTCAACTGTTTAGTCAGAAGATAAACAATGTGTAGAGACCCTTTCTGCACTGTTAACAAGATCATATTAGGTGGGCATATCTTTATTTTTTAAAAAAAAGCATTTTAAAAAAAAGGCATTTTCCCTTTGGAAAGCTTTCAGACCTAATTTAGTGAAGAGTACTAGGGAAATGAAAGTCCCTGTTCTGAAACGTTATCTTTATTTTTCAGTGAATCTTTTGGCAAGTAAGAGTCCACATCTCCTGGGACTGTGGCAAAAAGGACATATAGATGATTCTAATAAGCTGAATATTAAGAGACTTGAAATCAGGTGTTAGGGTTTTATAGTTAAGAAAAAAAAATCTGGGCTTCCCTGGTGGCGCAGTGGTTGAGAGTCCGCCTGCTGATGCAGGGGACATGGGTTCGTGCCCCGGTCCGGGAAGATCCCACATGTCGCGGAGCAGCTGGGCCCGTGAGCCATGGCCACTGAGCCTGCGTGTCCGGAGCCTGTGCTCCGCAACGGGAGAGGCCACAACAGTGAGAGGCCCACGTACCGCAAAAAAAACCCCAAAAACTAAACAAGCCTTACTGAGGCCACTATCCCTTTAAGCAAAAAAATGTAACAGAATACATCCATGGAAAAAGATGTGCTGCAAACAATTGATCTATAAAAGGAATATCTGTAAAAGAAATTCCATTTTCCATTACTTGTAATGTCAGAGAATTGTTTCCATAAAAAAGTTCTTCCAGAGTGTTCAGTTGAGAGCTTCTTGTGAGAGAGCAGTTAAGGGAATTCACTGGAGGGCAGACTGCTCTCCGTACTGACCAGACAGGAGTGGTAAGCCCCCTAGCAATTTACTCTTTAGCAACAAGTCCTTGTGTCCAGCTCTTATACATATGGATCCTGGCTCTGGCTTTGGTCTTTACACAACGCACTTGTAGAGTTACAAAAAGTAAAAGGGAGCCATTAGGATTCAGGTTCTATCATCTACAACTGGCCCCTGTGCAATTCAACCACGTTTTCAGTTCACTCCTCTATAAAGTGGGCTAAAGTTTGGATTAGAGGACAGAATGCATATAAGAGCATTTGTAAACTGTAAAACTACATATGAGCAGTATACTGTAAGCACCCAGCATACTGGCTGAATGAATCAAATGTGTGTGCCTTATTATTAGATTTTCATGGTGGTTTATCAAATATCTAAAGTTGTCAAGACAAAGGATACATTCTAATAGGGTATATTTAACATGTGATGTACTTTATTTCACTCCTACTTCTTCAAAAACAAAATCTTATCAAACAGTTTATGCAATTAGCACTAAGCAAATTTTTCCAATACTTCATTTCTACAAGAAAAAATAACTTTTAACTCATTCTAGAAATACATTTTCAAAACTCTCATCTAATATTGAGTTTGCAGTTTTAAAAAAATAGAAAAATTATAGCAAATTTACAGTGTAGGGGGTAAAAACTTAAAAGGAAAAATTAGAAAAGATTTCTAGTACTCATATTGGCTCCTAACCCGAGCCAAACACCAGGTCTGGCATCAGTAACTGAACTCAATTTCTCCATATTTTGAAGAGCGTGTAAGTTTAGCTCTGGGATTGCCTAGGGCAAAGGTATCCTGGCTTAAAATGTCTCTGTCCTGCTCAACCATGGAACTGAACTATACACCCTTCCAAACACTAATGCTTTTCCTCCTATTTCATGGCGGTTCCTTCTGTTTCATAAACTTTCCCCCTACCTTCCAGGTAGTACCTTCTCCAGGAGGACAGAGTACCTTACGCAGCCTCCTGACTTCAGAGCCCAAACCTGCACCTCCCTCTCTTACCAATGCTTTCTACCCCTTGTTCCATGGTTTGAAATACTATTTAGAGGCTACCGATTCCTAAGTCGGAATCTAGGAGTTATGCTAAATGCCTTCCTTATCCAAATAAAAAGATCGGCAAGTCTACCTCCAAAATATATCTAGAATCCCATTTACTTTTCTCCTTCCAATTCCATTACCGTCGTGCTGTCTAGACCAACCATCACCTCTAGACCTCTACAAAAGCCTGGTCTCTCAGCTCTCACCAATGCCTTTCTTCAATCTGTTCTCTTTGCAGGACCCACAGTAGTATGTTAAAATGCATACCACATCACGTCACATCCTTGCTTTAAGACCCTTCACCGGTTTCCCACTGTCAGTAGAGTAAAATCCAAATTTGTCGCCGTGACACAAGGCCCTGCAGGGTCAATTCTGTGTCCCAGCCTGGCCTTATACCAAACTGCCCCTCTAACCATGCTCCAGCCACACTGGTATCTTTCCATTTCTCTGACACCAGTTCTTTCTCACCTCATAGCTGTTCTACCCATTTTCCCCTCATTTGCAATGCTCTTCCCCCAACTCTCTCTGCCTGACTCCTTCTCATTCTGCAGGTCTCAGCTCAAACGTCACCATCTCAGAGAAGCTTGCTTTGCTGACCCTATATAAAGAAAGCTACTCTCCTTCTTCCTCCCAATTATATGCTCTGTATTACCCTATTTATTAGTTCCTTTAAAACAGTGATCATATTTGCATAATATTCTTATTTGTTTACCTGTTTAGCATGTCTTCCCTAAAACTATAATCTACTTAAAGGATGTAACTTAGCTTGTATTATTAGTGCTGCATCTCTAGTCTAGCAGAGTGCTTGGCACCTGGTAGGCACTCAAAAATATTTATTGATAGAATGAATAAACATGTCAAGATACCATTTTTTAGTCCTAACTTTATCTAAAAAAAAAAAATTCACTCTTTTGTTTTTCTTTTTCCTTATAAGAAAACTTAAGCCCAGATATAAATAATTATTCCTAGAAAGTATGCTGAAATCAAAAGTATATCGAAAGCAAGCAAACGTAATCTGCATTTTCCCTTGGAACTTTGGATACTAACTTTAGGGAAAACTATTCACAATTTAAATGTGCTGATTCCAAGAAACAAGCTACCCAAGCCACCAAGCTATTTAACTTACTCTTTGAATCCTACCCCGAGTTCTGCAGTTTGACCAGATTTCACATGCCAAATGAAGCACTTTGGAATGAGAACAAGGAAACTATAATGCTTTGCATTTCTCTGTTATAAACTTGGTTTCCTGAAATCGGAGGATAAGGCTAAAATCCATCATCTTCTAGAAATGACTGCTCAGGTATGATAAAAAGCAGAATATGCTAAGTTTCCATTTCCCTTTCCAATTCCTAAGAATCTCACATCCTATAATAGACTTTATTCATCTTGATCTCCTTTTCATCAATAGAATGTCAGTGATAAAAGGCTATAACAACCAAGAAATAATTCTGAGCAATTTTGACTTTCCTGTTGAGAACTATTCTGGCCCACTAGTCACAAGGAACAAGAAGCAGGGAAACTTCATAAAATCCTTCTCTTTACAATGCCAGCTTGGAGTTGCTCCAGCAACAAGCCTTTGGGGTTCATGTGTGTGGTATGCAGAGCAGGGGGAAGCAAAATGCATGAGAACAAATGGAAAATGCTTATAGTGGTCCTGCACTGACTTGTCCAAGTATGGCCTGAACCTTGCCACACACTTTTATACACACACACAATTTATACATACCAAAAAGGTAAGAATGAAAGCATTCAGGAAAGAATGACTGGTGCATGCGCAATGGAAACAAAGCTCCCTGGATACAGGAAATCAGATACCTGATAGTTTAGGGATTCAAGGAAAAAGGGGAGGAAGCTGGCTTTCAGCTACCATGAAGCTAATAATGAAGCAGAATAAATGAAAAGGGGATAAAATGAAACATAGATGCTTTTGTCTATTTGAGCTGAAAAGCTTTCATACTATGAATGAAACCCTGTTTCACACATGTAAATCATGTAAAAATTAAAAAAAATTATACACATATCCACAAATATATAAACAAATTTATTCCATGCTTTCAATTCTTCATAGTCTGTGCAAAGAGAGACGTAGAATGGATGTGTTATAATAAAGCAGTGAAAGCACTCAAAAATATGACTTCCTTTTTTTCCCCATCCTTTTATAGTCAACCTGTCTATAAGGATATTTCCCAGAAAGGCATCTCCAGTAAACTGTTAAATTAATCATATTACCCAAAGTTTCCTATAATGAAATTATTTCTTGTATGTACAGGGGGCATGCTGACCCCTCCTAATCCGATCAATGGTTACATCCCATAGGACAAACTTGCTTATAAGCCACTAGGGAGCTATACAAATTCTAGGAATTTTATTTTTTAGTGAAACAAAGTGTTTATCAGAAGGAAAAAGAGTATGTGTGAATAGGCACACACAGGTGGACTTTAGATTCCAAGTGAAAACTACAAATATGGTCTGGCTTACCTATTTTTTTAGCTTCTTCGGCAAAGTATGGGTCATTCATATCAACATCAGAGGGAACTTCATCTTCACTGGCCTCTTCAGCAAGAGCCTTAAAGTTGAATATAAAAATACATACAGTTTATTATAAGGACCAAAATATACAAGCGTCAAGAAAAACCGTACTTCTTTTAAATCAAGCAGTTCAATCTAAAATTAAAATAGTTTTTTAAATGGATCAGTTTATAAAATAACTCCTGAGTAACTCTTTTGTTTGTTCAACAAATACTTATGGAATACTTAATAAATGCAGGAACTATGTAGGGTTTTTGAGAGAAATGAAAGTTATCAGATACATGGTTTTTGTCTTCAAAAATTTTACAATCTATTAAAAGAAGTTATAGACACATAAACAGACATATATATAGTAATGGTAATAGTAATTCAAGATAGGAAGTGCCAAAGAGACAAAAAAAAAATACAGACATTCAAGGAGAAGAATACTTTGAGATGGGTGATCAGTGAAGAGAGGTGGCCTGCCTCATCTCTCACGAAACTAAGAAATGGCAGTGATTATCAATAGCTTGAAGTACTGCATTGTGGGTTATCTTTTAAATCATTAAAGCAATTCATCTGCTGGTTATTTAAAGAAAATGATAATGAACTTACTGTTCTCATCACCCAACTTCAACAATTACCTTGTTTTATCTATAATCCACTCATGAAAACTTCTGTGCTATTTTTAAGCACATCTGTTGGTTACATTTTCCCTAATCAAATCTGAACAGTTTACTAAATTAGTATATTTAAATTTTAAAAATCAAGTCTATAAAATACACAGAACATATGCAAACTGAGATCAGACTAACCAGATTGAGTTTATCCCCAGGAATCTAAAACATGAGTCGTTTCAACAAAAACATTTAGAATGCACATTGCTAAACATCATCCTACATGCTGAAGAAGACCCACCGAGCTCTAAAGAATATTCATTTTGATATTACTATCCTTTTAAGAACAAGGGCATCTAAGAACTTTTTCACAAACTATTATAACCGATTCATCAGTAATATGATGTTTCTAACAAAGATTATGAAATACTTATATAGCTAACCACATATTTATTCACATTTTTTAAAACTGTTTTTTAGATCTAAATTATAGTATATCAACTATGGCGTATAAACATATTCATTTCTTTAGTAATAATTTCTCAATATCAAATTGAAGTCATGAAGAGGAAAAGGGGAAAAAGTATTTTTAACTTGAAGTCTTGAAACTCTTCTATATGTGAAGAACCTGGGCAGGTGGAAGAGATCTGCTGGAATCACCAAGTCCAGTATAGAGCTGAGTCTAGAACAAACTGGGCACTCAACTGATGTATTTTTAATATTATTGATAAAATGAGTCCAGTCTAAGCCCAATGAAGGGAAAGCGTTAAAGCAGAAGATAATCTCAAAGCACCAAATGAAAATCAAAGACAATAGCTGCTAAAGATCTCAGAAAAGAATGACTACTTTATTGACCCCATAAAGACTCATTTGTAAGTCTTCCAATAAACTGATGGCTTAATAACTTGTGGAATTATTCCACTTAAAAGATATTTTACTGCCTGAGAGAGGCAGCATATCAATGGGGGCAGGGCTCTTACCTCATTTCCTCATTTTACTATCCATTTCCAAAAACACTGAGTATAACAGGAGTTCAAAACTCACTCCATTGCATCATTCAATTTTGTAGCCCTCTTTCAATATTGCAGCTCTTGTACCAAAAGCACAAGCTTACATCATACGGAGAGAAACAACACAATACAGTAGCAAGAGCACTGGAGCAAGAGATCTGGTTTCTGGTCTCAGCTTGGCCATTAACAAGCTGTGTATCCTCAGACGAATCACTTAATTTTCTACAACTATAAAACGTCAGGGTTGGACTAAAACTAATCATTTAAGATTCCTAAAAGTTGTAAAATTCTGTGATTAGTGATACCATCTTAAGACAATAAATGCATTGCTAGAATGCTGCATTTCGTTGACAAGATAGAGTATTCTTATTGGCAAAAACCCTAAGTGGTCTCTGCTATTACTAAGGACTCTAACTCTGGAAAGATGTTATCCCTGAATGATAGGAGTCAAATCAGATTTTTCACAGACAACGTATTAGCACAGAGAAAATATCCCTGATAAAGGGATCTAATGACAATATGATGTTAAAATATCTATACAATAAAATAATACTGAAAAGTGAAAAACGCAGCTTGAGAAATGGAAATACAAAGAAAAAATTTCATTCATGTTGAAAATTTCTCTATGTATACATCCTCAAGTAAAAATGTCTGTATGTACCTCTCTTCCTCAAAAACACAGAATAGAATCAAACTGTCTTACATCTAGAAATCGACTAAACTATGCAGTTATTTAGGTAGCACATAAATGTAAAATATTAGAGCAAGGCAGTTAGGTTAAATGATACAGGCTTCGTGTATCATTATGTAGCCTTGCAGAAAACACTTCACCCACCGCAGTGAGTGGTCACATTATGAGATACTAGATGCCAAGCACCTGGTACCTTCTGATACTTAGTGGTTGCTCAATAATTATTCGGAATTATTCAGTCATGATTATCACTGATACCTTTTGTTTCTTTTTCAGTCTTTTTTTCTCTTTCTTCTTCTCTAAAAATTGTTCCCATGGGGTCAGTTTATCCTTTCCTTCCAATTTGTTTTTGACCATCTCTTCTGCACTTTCTTTAAGGCCTAAGAGAAAACACAGATAGGTTAGTTTAAAAGCTTCATTCACTGAAAAATGTAATTTACCAAAAAAGGTAATTTACATGCATTTACTAGAGTAACAAGATAAAATGCAACACTACAATGTCACAGAGTAATGTAGTATCAATCTATATCAAAGCTATTTCCCAACAACAAATGACAATAAACCTAACCAAACTGAAATGAACAAACCAACTCAGCAAATAAATATATGGTCAAGCTACTAAAGAAAACTCCTTTATTTAAGCTCAAAATTCATTTCTCTGTACTTAATTGAATTGCTTGAGACACTAAGAAAAATTCTGGAACAAAATCTTCTCAGGATATGACTACTAATTAATCTTGGGTAACAAAAGGTAAGTGGTCTTTAACATAATTATTTCTACTTGCTTCTTTGCCCAAGTAAAAGACTGTATTCCCTGGAAACTACAAGTGACTAACAAAAATTGATTAGTAAGGCAATCCCTGTTGAAATGCCCCAGGAAGAAAGAATTCCTGTAATTTCTCCTCTAAGAACTCACTCTGTGAATCCACATCTTTAAGATCAAAAGGAGTATCAAGTTCAGATTCCACCCTGTATGTTTAAGTTCTTTCAATGATGTTATTCGATCTTGTAGTTATCTCTCAAGGTCCTTGTTCATTATATTCTGCAGTTCCTGATTCATGTGTCTAGGTGGCTTATGAAATAACTAGAGTGGGGTGAGAAGAAAGAAGAGGCCCCAAGGCTGATCTATCAGTTCATGAAGACCTCATTACTGTCAAAGTAAAGGAAACGTGACCACTGTGTTATCCCCTTTGATAATACAGATGTTTGTTTTACTTTGTAGTGTTTTGGGGAGGTCATGGTTGGGTTTGGGGAGAGGGAGTTTTAACATTTAGAGGACACAAAATCCATTAAAAAATTAATGGAATGAATCTAGAGACAAGGTCAACCCAGATTATCTTTCCAGATACATTCTAAATTCTAAGAAAGTGAAAACCATCCTAAGGATATAATAATTCCCCTTTCCCCTGATGAGTATACTGAGACTGAGAACGTTCAGCAACTTGCCTAAGAACACACAACTAGGAAGCCATACAGCTACAATTTTAACTCCTAACTGTCCTCTATACTATTACCAGATACATGTGAAATGCTGGTTTGATATAAAATAAAGAAACGTATAGCCCACGAATAAAATCTAAAGTTTTGGGCCTCAGGTTCCTTATCTGCAAAATGAGGTTAGTCTGGATCAGAAGCATGCAACTCCCTCCTCCCGCATACACCTTTTTTCTCCTAAAAGAAAATATTTGGTAGAAGTCCAAAACAACTAAAAGTGGTGCTTTGGGTCCTGAGCCCCAAAGAATAGCAGAAACAGCTGGAACAGATGATCTATAAGGTCCCCTCTTTGGCTCTTAAGCCAAGACTTAATCTCTAAATTTCTGTAAGTTAGAAAAGTATTAAGGTATATGCATACTCAAGGTTATGTAGATTTGTTTTCATGACATACTGCTGGTATGCCTGATTTATGGGATACTCTCTGATTTACGGGATGCCAAATCAGAAACACAACTCTCAACTCAAAAACGTTTCTTATAAGAAAAACACAATCACCTTACTAAACAGTTTTCAGGAGAAATGTGAACTGTATAAAACATATCCAGATCTCTGACTGAATCAACAGATACATAGCACCTTAGGAAATGTAAACTTGGATCCTCATTTGGGAGAAAGAAGCAAATCCTGACAAAACAAGTTGAGTTCGAACAGCAAAATAAAACAATTTATATATTATGCCTGTGGGTCAGCACACAGTCCAGTCTCAAATTCTAAATGCACAGTATTGTGTTATTAAATATGATGTTTAAATAATAATCCTTAAGGTATTCTAATTTCCTCATACATTAAGAAAGATTTTATTACTCCAAAATACTAAATTAAGTAATATATTTAGAGTGTTTTTTCCCCCTGCCAAAATGTATTCTCTGGTTAATTTTAATCCTTGAAACTTAAACTCTACTTCTATCTCGGCATGATGCTAAGAAAGGTGTTACTGTTTCTTTTAGGTGACTAGAACATTGGTTTAATGTGTCTCAATCTCTATGAACTACTCCACATGTGACTGGGTCTTGACATTTTTGGGGAATATGGATACCTTTAGAATTTGATAAAAACTATGGAATCTCTGGGACTTCCCTGGTGGTCCAGTGGTTAAGATCCCACGCTCCCAGTGCAGGGGGCCAGGGTTTGATCCCTGGTCAGGGAACTAGATCCCGCATGCTGCAACTAAGACCCAGTGCAGCCAAATAAATAAATAAATAATTTAAAAAGTAATAATCTCTCTCTCAAACACTGTACTGGAAAAACTTGCATACAATGTTCAAAAGTTTATAAATCCTCAATGCTCATTTCTATGTAAGGATCCAAATGGCCTCAGGCAAACAGCATTACCAGGGCAACAGAGGTCTAGGAGAAGACGGGAGTCCATTTCCCACTATTTCAAAACTTATCACTTACATTTGTAGGTTCTACACCAGGGTTTCTCATTTCAGTACAACTGTCATTTTGGACCAGATAATTCTTTGTTGTGAAGGACTGTGCATTACAGAATGTTAAGCAATATATCTGGCCTATCCACACTAGCTGCCAGTAGCCCCCAGTTATGAAAATAAAAAAATCTCTCCAGAATTGCCAAATGTCCTCTACGGAGCAAAATCACCCCTAGTTGAGAACCACTGTCCTAGACAATGATTAGAAGTCATTTCTTTCCTTCCCTTTTTCCTCCCCTCCCCTTCCCTTCCCTTCCCTCATTTTTTTGTGAAGGAAGGTGCAGCATTTATTGCAGGCGCCAAACAAGGAGTCCAGGGTAGCTAATGCTCAAAAAGCTTGAACTCCCCAATGGGTTTCAGCAAAGCATTTTTAAAGGCAAGGTGAGCGAGAGGAATCCCAGGGTATGTGATCAGCTCGTGTACAATTCTCTGATTGGTTGATGGTGAGGTAATGGGGTACTGTCATAGGCATTAACATTATCAATCCTTAGGCACCAGTAGGTCTGGGGGCTATGTGCTCATGGTCATCAAATAGTTAATTTCTTCCATTTGGTGGGGGTTTTAACATCTATAAAACAACTCAGGAAATGTGCATTATATACTGTTATCTGCGTACTTCAGAGAGGAGCTAAAGCAGAGGACATGGGGGAGGGGTCTGTCTTAGGAAGGCCCCATAGGGTCATGCTCAGTTACAGTAGGAAAAAGATACTGAGTCAAACTTCAGTCACCATTAGTTCAAGATACCACAGGTTGTTTCTGAGGGAACCAAAAGGTGATATAGATCTGTTTCAGGACAGGTGATTGGAAACAATTCTCCCTTTCTTGTTCTTTAAGCATTAGAAGTCATTTCTGAAGAGAAGGGCTATTTCATTATTTGTATCACATAAATTATGTATTATTTTTGTTTGGTACTTGATTATAATAATGTCTTTTTTTAGTTTAGAAGTTTCAACTGAGTATGCCTTTTTTTCCAACTAGAACAAAGGCAGCTGAAGTCACCTTCTTTTGTATTGCATAATATTTAGCATAGTGCCAGACACATAGTAAGTACTTAATAAGCACTTAATTGATCTGTCTTGAAGGAGGAATTCTTATTTCAAGCCAACTGTTTGATCTTTCATGTTTGGAACATAGTCTCTCCAACAGAAAATGAATCAAAACTTTAGGATCTAAATAAATGGCCTTTATCCCAAAGTGGTTCATGCATTTTTTTTTTTTTTTTTTTTTTTTTTTAGGACCTATGGCTCTAAATAATTCATGAAATATCCTTCTTGGGAAATATTTTTCTGGTATTTAGTTTGTTTACAACAATAAAGAAATAGTATCTTCAGTTAAATACAGTCTGTAATTTTTTGCCTGGCTCTCACTTAATACACCAAAATAGTAGAATGACAAACACATTGCAATGAATTAACACACCACCATGATAACTTAAAAATGCTTTGTTCTTGCTGTCATCATGAGGTCATTTAAATCTCCTGCCACGGATCACAGCTGTTTATGTTCTAAATTCTTAAAAATATGCCCATTCCAGAAGCTTCCTGGCATATGCACAAGAACATTCTTCAGACACTTTTAGCTTCATTTGAGAGCAGCTACTACGTGACTGTAAAACAACTTCATTATAAATGTCTAGTTTTGTGCGTTTGTTTTTTAAAAATTTAAGCATATAGGCAAGGACTGCCGAATTAGTTAAAAATAACATCAATAACCCTACAAATAAGGGGTGAAAAATTCTTTTAAAACCAACCATGAGCACAGATGACTGAATTATAACAATAACAACTTAAGCGCAATTCATTCAGACTTATTTTGGCAGTTTGCATACACACAAAAATTCTTTTAAATATCCTTTCAAAATCCACTAAAGTAAGAATATACATTTCTTCTGAACTTGCTCATTCGAAATTTTGAAAAGTCTTCAAGGGACAGGACATGAATAACTTAAAATAACTCAACTAGGTACTATGGTTGGTTTTGTTTATAAAAACAAAATACATGTTTTAAGATTTCTGAATAGGCTGAAACTGGCACTTTTTTATGTATGTGAGAACTTAGGATCCATTGAGAATACTTACGAACACTTTATGTGAGAACTTAGGATCCACTGAGAATACTTACGAACACTTATGGCTCAGTCTTTATTTATGTATGTTGTATATTTAAATGAGACCATGTTAACACTCAATCCCAAAAGTACCCTTTAAAATGTAACTAACTACCATCGCCAACTGAACTCCCAACTTGGAATTCACTCTGTGTGTAACCATGCCCTGAGGAACACTGACATAAAAGGCACCCTTTCAAACTAGTCAGTTTTCCCCAATGGTGTGGGGAGAGGGAAGGAGACATTTACTTATCCTTAAAGCATATCAGATAGCAAAACTATCAATCTTTGTAATGAGAAAGATGAAGATTTTAAGTGTTTCGAACTTGGTTCAAGATTTGTTTAGAACATTGTTCAGACTTTGGTTCATAATTCGAACTTCTGTAAATCCCTCTCTCCTAAACTCTTACAGTACCATGTTCTTTTATTCTGCACTATTTATCACAGCTGCAATTTTATGTTTGTGTGATTATTTTTTTTAACTATTATTAATGGTTATCACCCTTACTAGGTTGCAGACTCCATGACAGTAGAGGCCACGGCTTGCTTTTTTTCCCTCCACAAAGGTAACCCTATGGCTAGTGGAGGGCCAAGTACACAGCACATGCTGAATAAATGTCTGCTGAATGAATGGAAGTGCAACTGAAAGGATACATGAGTCAAGTTTGTTCCCAACCTTACAGACAGGGAGCAACAGTTCATGAAATTAAAAAGTAAAATAACAACTAGCCTTGGGAATAATAGTAAATAGCAAAATTCAGAGCCAACAAATGCTCCTTGTATGCAATTAATATTGTTAGAATACTGTTATATCTACTATATGGAAACAATACAGACAGCTATAATAAATATAATAAGGATAAAAGGGTAGTATAGGTAAGCTACTTAGACTGGGAATGGCTTCTCATATAGCATTTAATTCTCTTTCTCCTAAAACAGTCAATGAGGTATCCACAGGAGACACTCTCAAAGTATGTACTAAATGAAGAAATGTTAATGCTTTTTGTTGTTGTTCTTTGTTTAAAAGCTGTTTCAGTGGGTAGCAACTGTTTTGTATTCGCCTTGAATTTGAGCTTATCATTCTCTAACCTCTTCTGAATCTCCTTTTACTCTCCTGTAGAATGATGTCTTCCATTTGCAAGTATATTCATCTTACTGTGAATCAACCTGTCCCTGCTTCTTAGAATCAAATGTTCTTAAAAAGCTGACTTCAAATACAAGACATTTGGGCTTCATTAGGGAGTTATTGTTTCCTGTATTTGTCTGTACTTTATTTGTATGTTTTCTTTGCCTTTCAAGTAGTTTGTGATCACAATGTATGTAATAGCAAGCTGTCCTTAATACCAAAGTAAAATTCTGGCCAAGTCTGATGAAACTATTCTGCTCTTTAATTTGTGGCAAAGAAGACTGAAGAACAACTTGTTCTATTGTTATTTTTTATACATAATGTTTATAGACAAGGCAGAAAAATGAAAACTTTAATGAATGGGTAAGACGTAAGGAAATGAAGGCAATTTTTTGGAATTTAGTCAAAATAAGAAAGCTCAAACAGAAATGTTATACTAGCTCTGAAGTAGGGAATTTTCGTTGGGGACATGCACTAATCTGCTCTGGTCTAGCATGGATCTTGGGTTTTAATGGGCTGTTAGCCAAGGAGGCAGGAGGCAGGAGGCAAAGTTTGGAGCCCGATCATGATGGCAGGTCCCAGAGACCACTACCATGAAGCCAGGATCCTTTAGTAGATGCTGCTCCTCCTCCAACAATTTAGAAGGGATACATGCCTGTTTGGGCTTTGGCCATGGGCAGAACAAGGGAAGTAAAAACACATTTTCCCCCCAGAGAATTTATAACCACAAGTCCACAAATCCATGGGTTTGTGGCTAGAATTCACACTATTTGTGTGGCCCCAAACACCCTAATCCAAAAATTTGGTTTCAATAGGTCCAGGATTGGAAGTGCCCTTAGGTACCTCACAAGTACTCTCTAAAAGAAGTATTTTTTTGACTCAGGCCTCTGAGAATTCCCATAGGTAAAGAAAGATCCAAGAACAATTAGATCACAATCAAAATTCAATATGAACCAGAGTAAGCTGAAACCAAATAAGTCAGACCTATAAGGACTATAGATTTTGGAATTAGCAGAAACAGAATATAAAATCAGCACATTTAAAAAAAACAAAAGAAATTAAAAGATTATCAAAGGTATGAGACAGATTTGGGGAAGAAAAAAACGTTCCAGAAATGAAAAACATAACTGAAATTATAAAGTCAACCAAGTTACACAGCAGAGGTAAAGAAAAGATTAATGAACTTAAAGACAGAACTGAAGAAATTACCCAGCATGCTGCACAGATTCAAAGGTATGGAAACTATGAGTTAGATACAGAATGAGAAGGTACCACACATATCAAATGGGATTCCCAGAAGGAGAAAATAGAGATGAGGAAAAGGTAATATTTTAAGAGAAAATGGATGAGAAGTTCTCAGAATTTTAAAATGAATGGAAAGTTACTAATCTTCAGGATTCTGGGTATCCAATTAATTCTAAGCAAGAATAAAGGTACCAAGCAAAAAATTACCTACATATATCATAGTGAAACTCTATAACACTGAAGTATTTTAAAAGCCAGGGATAAAAGACAGCACTGTGGAATAAGGCCAACCCTTTCCTGACAGGGTTCAGAAATGGGCCCCTGGGCCCTGGAATTAAGGAAGTGTATTCTTTAGTTACACAGGCTTCCTTACCTGTAAACTCATATCAATAGGGCTCAAGGGGAAGCCCTGAGTTCACAGTAAATTTGCCCCTCCCCAGAAAAGGATCAAGAGGTGACCAGCTCGGTGCATCCATGGCAACAGCAGATACCCTTCCCTCCCTAATCCTCAACATTCAGCCTACCACCAAAATCTTGAACCCAGCAGGAATAATCTCTCTGTGACTTTTATCCCTTATTCATCTTAGTCACCACCAAAAGCTCCTAATCATCAGGTTCCCCCTAATCTTCCATGTTCTAATCCTCAGAAGTTAACTATACATCTACTCTCTCTGTCACTATCTCCCACCCCCTTCAATTCTCTACCACTAAATTCCCTGGAATTCACAGTACATCATCAGTAAAAACTCAATTATTTTATCTCAACATTTTCTTCATCTTCTTACTCTAACTGAAGCCTGGCTCTCCCCTGAAGATACTGCACAAGGTGGCAGTTTCAAGTGTTTGTTGGTGCTGCTGGTGGTGGTGGCAGCAGCGTTTGGTTTCTTCACAGAGCGCTCACACCAACTGGCCTAAGGGAGGGGGTGGGTGTGTGGGTCATTAGTGCTCTTTATCCAGTTCTAGGAAGTGTGTTACAGGTCCAGGGTTAGGCAGAGTAACTTACTGACCAATAAAACAGAGAACCAACCAATAGATCCACACAGTTTTGAAATATTGGTACCTGACAGAGGTGACATGTCTGATTGCTGGGAGAAAGGAAAGATTATTCAATAAATGGAAGAGGCTAAAAAACATCTGCCATGTAGAAGAAGTTGAAATTGGATTCCTACCTTATATCATACCAAAAAAAAATAAAAATCAACTCCTGATGAATCAAGGACTTAAAAGTCAAAAATCAGTCCCAAATGATACAAACCCATCTCCCATCAATGTTAACAAAGTTAAGAGCTTTAATGAGATATAGTTCATATACCATACAATTCACCCATTTAAAGAATAAAATTCAATGTTTTTTAGTACATTCACAGATATATGCAACCATCACCAGAGTCAATTTTAGAACATTTTCTTCTTCTCAAAAAGAAACCCTATCTCTCTCCCCTGAAGGACACTCTGACACCCCCCCACCCTCCAACCACTAATCCATTTCTTGTCTCTATTGTGTGTTCTGCATATTTCATATAAAATATGTGGCATTTTGTGATTGGCTTCTTTCACTTAGCATAATATTTTCAAGGTTCATCCACTTTATAGCATGTATCAGTACTTCATTCCTTTTTGTGCATCCAGACTTTTCAGAAATACTTATAAATTAGATGAAAATATATACAACGGAAAGCAAAGGAGTGAATACTGAAATCTGGATGATGGTCATTCTTAGTTATGGGGAAGCAGGAGAGATCAGACGGATAAATTTAAGTTGTCGCACAACTCTAGCTTTTATAGTGGGTTTACTTTTTACTAAAAATAAATAAATAAAAGAAGGTCATGTTGGACCAATGATGAAAGAGTGTCTTAATCCAGAGATTATAATGAATACACTTATGTGAACTAGAGGTACGTAAGAATAAAAGGACAAGTTTAATAAACTTGACTATACCATTTTTGTTCTTCAAAAGACACTCTGAAGAGAGTAAAAAGGAAAGTCACAAACTAGGAAAAGCTATGTGCAAAATATATGGCTGATAAAAGACAAGCCCAAAATATAGGAAGAACTCCAAACAGAGGAAGAACTCCTATGAATCACTAAAACACAGACAAAGAACACTACATAAAAAATGGTCAAAAGACATGAACAGGTATTTCACAGATAAGAAAGCAGGAAAAAAAATATTCTTTTCATTAGTAATTAGGCAAATGCCTGAGCAATCCTTTAAAAACGTAAGTTAGGTCATATCACTTCCATTTCCCACTGCATTTCAAGTAAAAGTTAAAGTCCATCCAGAGGTCTACAAAACCCTTTTTGTGACTTGGGCACCTCTCTGCCCTCACCTTCTATTACTGTCCACTCCCTGGCTCATTCTGCCTCATTATTCCTGAACAAATCAGAAATGCTTTCCCCTCAGGGCTTTTTGCATTTATTGCTTCCTCTGCCTGAAATGTTCTTTCCCAGGATAACACACAGGGTGCAATGTCTTTCCCATTAGCTCTTTGTACAAATGTCATTTTCTCAATGAAGCCTTCCCTTACTGCCCTTTTTAAATGGCTACCCACTCCTACCCATGAACTTCCTGTTCCCCATCCAGGTTTTATCCTTTTGTTTCTATAGCCCTTAATCAACATCTGATTATTTTACCTATTTATTTGTTTACCAATTCCCTTCATCCCCTCTCCCCCAATGTATACACACTAAAATGTAAGACCCCACAAAGGCCTGGATCTTTGTCTGTTTTGTTCAGTGCTATCAGAGAAGAGTCTGGCACACAGAGCAGGAACTCAACAAATATTTGAGAGTAATACACAAATTGAAACCATAATGAGATACCATTACTTACATACTCAATTGGCAAAAAATCACCTGACAATATAAATTAATGGTGAGGATAAAGAGCTATGGGAACTCACACTACTGGTTAGAGTAAAATGGTACAAGCACCTGGGAAAACATTTTGGCACGACCTAGTTAAGGTAATCATGAGCATGTTCTACAACCAAGAAATTCTACACATATCCAAGAAATTCAATATATACCTAGGTGACAAGTCCAAGAATATTCACAAAGACATTGTTTATAATAGCAAAACACCACAATAACCGGCAATAGAACAAATATACTATGATATATCTATAATGGAATTCTATGTAACAGTGAAAATTAACGGACCATGTCTTCACATATGGATTATGAATAACTCTGAAAAACAGAACGTTAACAGCAAAAAGAAACTGACAGAAGAATACACAGAGGATGCTTTTATAAACTTCAAAATTAACAAAACTAAATATAGGCTGTTTAGGGATACATGCATAGGTGGTAAAACTATTGTATAGAAAAGGGGGATGATTAATATGGAATGCAGTTTCATAGTTTCTTCTGATAGAGAAAGGAAGAGGGTGTAAGAGAGGAGTCTCACAGGCGACCGCATATGTTGGTAATGTTCTTTCTTAAGCTGGGTGCACAGATGTTCATTTTATTCTTTTCCTTTAAACTGTATACATACATAGAGTTTACTTTTGTATCTAGGCTCTACTTTCCCACAATAAAGTTGTTTAAAAAAAAAAAGGGTAGTAAATGTTCAGTCTTTGACAACTGTGTGCTAAACTAGGTTTCACTGCCTTTAGTCATTTAATCCCCATCAGAACAGTAGGTACCTAAACTCAGATTTTCTGACACAAGCCCTCTATGCTCTTTCCATGATCACAGTAAACTACTAATGCTATCCCAAACTTCATTGTAAGACAGTCCCGATCTATACACTGTTTTTGGAAAATCCACCTGTAAATTGATGGCTTGAGACTTAGGGGTGTCTAATTGTTTTCCTCCCTGGAAGAGGTTCTGACTACAGAAGCTATTAACATAAGGGCATTTTGAGGCTGCAGTACAACCGAAATGTCATTTCTAAATTAATTAAACAAAAAAAATCTTTCTTTAATAAAAATGAAAAGAAATGAGAAGCACTTCAACCTCCCTAGCATTTCAATATTTAACGACCTCTTAAGCTAGATTTTTCTTGCTGCAATCTAAGTATTTTCTTCCACATATACTGGGCTGAGTTTATATAAGTAAACTGTAATTCTGACTACTGCTAAAAAGACTTCCCAAATAACTATTAGGAAAGCAGTGTCTTCCCAACGTTTTTCCTATTATGACAGATATAAAAAATAATGCTTGCACAGCACACTGGAGTAAATGGAGGAGGCTACCAGAGAAGGAAACAAAGCTGGGGGCTCTAGTTGGTCTAAAGGCTAAAGGGATCAATACCTGGGGAAATCTGTAATCCACAGGTGGTATGCTAGTTGGGGATCTCTGAAGTAGAGTACCATTTAAGATTTACTCCTTTTCTAGTATTTGTAATTAACTCAGAGTTTATTTCATTGGCAGTGTCCTCCACTGCAACACTGAAAAGTTACAGAATGAGAATTAATAGAGAATGAAAGTAACACTGAAAATTAGGACTTCAATATATCCATGGCTTGTTTTATAAGCTAGCACTGTTTCTATTCTTAGGGATTCTCTGTTGACAGAAATCTACTAAAGTAATCCATGATGGGTCAAACATTCTTTGGGTCCAAAAAGATATCAGAATCTTGGAATACCAACTAACAACACGTATGCCTAGAAGCCTGCAGTGTTCAACAGCAAATACGCAAAGCCTTCTGTTGGCTTTTTTTTTTTTTTTTAAGACCTTCAGAGCAGCTTATTAATCAGAAGACAGGCTTCTTAGACATTGTCACACGTGTGATCCTGGCTGTGGACCAAACTGTTCCCATACCCTGAGAAGTCTGCTTCTGGTTCGAAATTATGAATCCAAATAAATTACTTAAAAAATATTTTTAAATCTATGTTTCCACAGAAAGAAGCAGCAACGGAAACCTAACATGAAATATAATTTATGACAATCTAAGGTGACAATGCTTAGGAAAAGCTTGGTGAAGTCCAAGGCAGACAGATATCCCTAATTTATGCAAGCCAATTCTTATGCCTTCAAAATGCATGCTTCAATTTACCACTGACGCGTATCATTCCAAACAACAAGGGAACCCGCCCAAGTCAAATTATTGGCACTCATCTTTTGACATACATAGGATCAGATTTTCAAGTTTATGTCAAATAATTTTATAGATAAAAGTTCTCCACGTCACTGAATGAGTAGATTGAGCTAAGGCTATCTCTTGATAGCTCATTTGATGAGAACTATCCCCCACCCTCAATGAAGATTATCATGAGAGTGGGGAAAGTACTTGTACACTCTCTTCCCCTAGTAGATTACATCAGGCAAACAGTGTCACTGTGTATTGAAAATAATACAGAGCCCCTCCCACACGATACCTGCAGATTCAACCTGCTTAGCTACCAGTTCAATCCACAATATTTTTACCAGCTTTACCTTGGACCTCAAAGTTTTAAATTATCATTGCATTATAGTCAGTGAGCAGTTGTCTACAATGGTCTAACCAAAAGGGCACTAAGAAAGGCTGGCAAATCTTTCAGAGCGCAGGAACATGGCATATGGTCCCAAAGTGGGATTAAGTTTTATATCAAACCAAAGATCTATAGAAAGTACTTATGCCTTTTCCTTTATGTGGCTTCAAACCTTGAGCCAACTGTAGAAACTAGATTTGATTTTGTGTATTTTATCAGCATTTCTGAGGAGCCTTCATCAATTAAAAAGTAAGAAGCTCCTTAGTTATTAGCACCATGAATTAACAGAACTGTTTCAAGATAAATAAGAGGCATGAAGATGTTCTACCCATAGGAATTTATCCCTAAGAAAATTCAATATAAGGTTATTATGTCCTCCATAATAGCAAAACATTAGAAAGAGCCTAAAACATAAATTAGATACACAATGGAATGTGATGCAGGCATTATGATTAAAAGATTATTTAGAAACATGTAAAAATAAGTATGAGAAATGAAACAAAAAAGGTGAATGCAAAATGGGAGTATAATCAACTACATGTGCCTGTAGAAGATAATGGATAAAAATGAATGTGTAATAGCTAAAACATGGAAGCAACTCAAGTGTCCATCAATGGATGAATTGGATAAGCAAAATGCGGCATATATACATATATATATACACATACATACCATGGAATATCACTCAGCCTTAAGAAGGATACTACAACACAGATGAACCTTGAGGACATTCTGCTAACTGAAATAAGTCAGTGACAAAAAGACAAATACTGTATGTATGATTCCATTTATATGAGATACTTAGAGTAGCCAAAATCAGAGAGACAGAAAGTAGAATGGTGGTTGCCAGGGGCTGGGGGAGGGGCAATGAAGACTTGTTTAATGGATATAGAGATTCAGTTTTATAAAGATGAAAATGCATATGGAGATGGATGGTTGTGATGGCTGTACAACAGTATGAATGTTCTTAATACCACTGCACTACACACTTGAACATAGTTAAGATGGTAAAGTTTATGTTATGTACATTTTATCACAAAAAAATTGGGGAAAAAACCAAATGTGTTAAAGTAGTACAAGGTTATATGACTTTTCAATCTTAGAAAAAAAAGAACAGCAATAATGAAACTGCTGAAAGTAGTCTGAGTGAATTCTGTCAAAATAACACATGGAACATATGTGTGAAAAATGACAGTGTGCTAGCCAGGCAGTCAGTATATAGAATGATGACGTGGGACAAGCTCGAATAGAATAGGCAAAAGCTCTGCTTTAAAGACCAAAGAATTCACAACTTCAAACAAATCACCATAGCTGTGGGCTGCGGGAAAACAATACATGAAACACACTCTCTGGTCTTGAACCGATTTTGGGCAGATTGTAAATCTAATGCAAAGTCAAAAAAAGTACTACTGTCTGGAAATAGTAGCTACAGATGCAAACAGTACAACTGACATGACACACGGGCAGAGAGGGAAAGGACCACATTAAGAGAATCAGCCTAGATGCTGGCAGCCAGAAGCACTTATTGATTTACGTATTTAATCGGGATCCTAAAACAGCAGACCAATTAACCTAAAACTTCAAAAGGTATGGGAATTTTTAGCACTTTCTGAAACTACTACTATTATAAAAATATCTTCAGTTTTGCTTTAGATCTTTTTTTTTAAAGCTTCTTGGAAAACTTAAAAAAATTAAATCTTAATACTAACAGAGAAAATTATTGTTAAAATAATCCAGTAACTTCTGAGAAACTTACTGGCAACTCTATGGAGAAAATGTGCTAGCTACCACTGTTTTTAGATAACCCTAGTTGCTTCTCATTTTTATTACACATTCCACAAATGATTTAATTTTTCTTTTTTGGGGGGCGGCACAGTGAAAGTTTCAGCTTAGTACCGTACAAGGCCCTTACAGTCAACCTGTTAACTGGAAGATTTAAGGAAGGAATGGACACCTAAGTTTTAAAACTCAAGCTGTGTATTAGCTGTGCACAAGTTACGACAGTGCACTGCAAACTGGTTTCCTCCCCATCACCAAAACATGAAGCAAACTGCAAATTCTTTTTAGCTTATTTTAGTTTTTCATTTAATGCTCTCCTCTACACTGAACTCAAAATTTTAAACATCTGGTTATTTTAAAAGTTCTGACCAAAAAACAGTTTTGCGACTATATTTCAAATAATGGATACACTGGCAATAAATGGAAATAAGAGATATAGCCGAAATTAAATAGTGAACAGGTTTTGAGATGTCTGAAAATTAACATGTTTGAAACCGGGCTGCCTAGCAAAATGAATGCCCAACTGATTCAAAACATTTTATTTCTAAATAAAGAATGAATAACACAATAGCCACAGATACAGGTCATTAATGTCTCTGTGTTTAAGCTTCCCATTGGGTCACTGAATAGAGAAACGGAGATGGAATAAAGATGGGGAAAAAGGAAGTACAAAGGATAAAGGTCAGATACCAGAATAAAACAGAACTACAGCTGTGAAGCGTGGAGGAAAGAGTAAGTAGAGGGAGGAGGAGCTGCGACCCCACCTCTCGCCTCCGTGCGTGGGAGTCAAGAAAGACTCCTCTTGCAAGGTGAGACAGCAAGGAGTCCTTCCTTCTTCTCTGCCTTCCATGTCTCCTTCAAAAGACTAAGAATCCCACAGCTCTGGGTGTTTCCGACAAGATCTGCCCAGACACTGACAGTCTCACCACTAGTACAGTTTTAAGAGGTCAGTATTCATCTCATTATATCCTTTATCTCTATTTAATTCTGTCACAAGAAGTCCACAACTTCCAAATCATCCCTTCTCCTAAAAATATGCTGAATATTCCCATTCCCACCCTTCCCCAAAAAGAACATTTCTACACCTTAGTCCATCATAATCAGTCACTAATAGTTATTAACAAAATCCTCTTTATTCATTCCCTTGCTAATGTGAGTCTCATTGAAACCTGGTTCTTCTCTGAGGACACTGTTTCTCCTGCACCTCTTCTAGGTGGTGAATTTTTTTCTCCCACAGTCTGTCCATCTTGCTACTCACTGCCAACTCCAGTCCACTGGCTGGTCTTCCTCCTAAAGTCCCCAACTTTTAGTAACATGTTATCAGACTACACCACCTACTCCCCCGTTACTGCAGAGATCTAATGACTATAGTCACACCCCTCACTTCTTGAACAGCTAAGCTTTGGCTCACTGCCACTCTCTCCAATTCTAGCCCTGTCATAATTCTTGGTGATTCCAATGTCCACACAGATGACTGTTCCAACACCCTGTGCCTCACAGTTCACTGACTATTATTCCATACTCCCTGTAATCTCAGAAACTCCCCCCATAACTAGAACTGTCATTACCCAAACTGCAAACACACCATAATCTTAATTTCAAGTATCCTACTCCTCAACCACTAGCTCCAATCCTTCCATTTTATTCTCTCTAGTACCCCAAGGCTAACAATTCTTTTGTCTCACAGGGACCTACAGTCCATCAATCCTCTGACCTTTCCCCCATCCGTCACCCCAATATACCCTCATTTCCCTCCTAACCCAACATAGATACTACGGTCCATCATTACAATTGCCCCCTCCCCACCTCATCCCTACTCTCAGCTGGTGACTTTACTTCCCATTTCACTAGAAAAATATAAGCAAATAGAAGTGTACCACAAGCTCCCACCACCATTTCTACTCATTACCCTCTGTGACCATATTCCTTCCCTTCTCTCTTGTTACAATGGATGAAATGTCCATGCACATCTACCAAAGGCCAGTTCCTCCACTCGAGCAAAAACATTCCAACTCCTTTTGCCTACTTTAGAATGTAGTTCTCTGCATCATTTTTTCCTGTCTGTGGATCACTCCCAGAAGTAATATAGCATGCTGCTATTTCCTCTCATATTAAAGAAAAATGCTCTCTTGATCTCACTTTCCCTTCCAGTTTCTAGAGGGAGTTCTACTAGCATAAGTTAGAATGCTAACTAACAAATGTAGAAGAAATGACAGAAACAGAAAATCAATATTTTGCAACTAACAATATAATAACTGATTCAAGCAAGGATCTATAAATCTATAAAAATCTATAACATCACCAAGTAAAATGTTGGGGAACGGGATATTCACACACTGCACAAATTACCTATCAGTTACAAAAGAAAAAGTGGAGCTTTATGATGGAAAAATCAGTAGGACACCACCTTAACTGAGTGAGCAAAGTTAACAGCACAAAAAATGGGACAAACTGACATTATGTGCCTCCTGATGTGAAGCAATGGGAAGTATACAACATCATTCATGGAAAATTCTTGCCAAAAACTTTTCAGCTGAATTGTGAGGAAACAATCAGACAAATCCATATTGTGGGTATTCTATAAGTCAACTACTGTAGACACTTTAAAACTGACTGATCCTGGATTAGGAAAAAACACTGTAAAGAATATTACTGGAATGAGTGAGAAATTTGACTACTATTTTAACGATATTAAATTCCCTTAGTGTGATAATAGTGTCATGCTTATGTAGAAGAATGTTTTTGTGTTTGGAAGTTACGTGTCGAAGTATTTTTTTAAGGATGAAGTGTGATGATGCCTGCAACTTCCTAATCGTCAAATATTTTAGAAAAAGGAGTTGTCTCTCCTAACTGTCTCCAATTCCACACTCCTCATTCTCTCCTAACCCCATTAAGCTAATCCTCCCCATTCTACCAAAACTCTTCAATGGTCTCTACATTGCTAAATTCCATGGTTTTTCTTAGTCTGTATTTTACTGACCCATCTTCTCACTGAAATGCATTCTTCACTTGGGCACCTGGATACCCCACAACCCTGAATTTCCTCCTTTGCTTCAGGTAGCTTCTTCCCAGCTACCTCTGGATGGTCCCTGCTCAACTCTCCTCAACCTCTAAATGCTGGAGTACTCCAAGTGATCAATTTTTGAACCTCTTTTCTTTTCTACCTACAATCACTCCATTGGTGCTCTTTACTTACAGAGATCTGTACAATGAAGATTCTCTAATTTATATCTCCAGTCTTGACCTCTTCCCTGAACTTTAAACTGGATATCCAACTATCTCCTTGGCACGTCTATTTCAATATATAATAGGCATCTTACATGTGACGAAGAGAGTTTCTGAAGTTCCCTTGAAAACCTGTCCAACCCACAATCTTTATTATCTCAGGATTATTACAATAGCCTCTTGACTGATCTCCCCAATTTTGTCCCTCCCTGCCACTTTAATCTACTCTCAAGTAGAGCAGCCAGATTGGTCCTGTTAAAAATAAGTCAGCTCCTCTTTTTATTGTATCTATGGGATGATGGATGCTAACTAAACGTACTGCAGTAATCATTTTACAATATATGTAAGTCAAACTATTATGCTGTACACCTTAATCGTATATAGTAACATATGTCAATTATATGTCAATAAAACTGGAAAAATACCAAGTCAGATCTTATTGCTCCTCAGCTTAAATACTCCAATGGTTTCTCATCTCACTCAGAGATGTTCAAGCCCTTAAAATGGTCTGCAAGACCCTCATGATCTGGCCCCATTACCTCTCTGACATCATCCATTATTCTCTCCTTCACTCACTCACTGTGGTCACACTGTTCTCTGTGCTGCTCCTCAAACACACTAGATAAGCCACAGCTTCAAGGCCACTCACTTGCTATCCCCTCTGCTCGCACAATCTCCTCTGCATGGCTCACCCCCGACCTCCACTTCCTTTAGTCTCTGCTCAAATATCTTTCTTACTAAAGACTTATCTGTCTCCCCTTAACCAGAAATATAAGCTTTATGAGGTCAAGGATTTGTATGTTTTGCTCACATGGTGTCTAGAATGGTTCTTAGCATATGCTCAATATTTGAAGGAAAGTTCAGGCACTGCAGGACGATGAGTAGAAAAAAGACCAGACATCCTTTTCACCTGTGTCTATTAATCAGGAGATAACTAAGAAAAAGAGGACTTTTATCATATCTAATTTCCTTTAAGATTATAGACAAAGAAACATGTCATTATCTGTTCATATTCTGGATGAAATTTCAAAGATTAAAATACACGGCTTGCAGTATCTACAACAAAAAATTATTATCACATAAATTATTAGGGGAGGTTATTTAATATATGAGATAAAACTCATTATGCTTTATTTATATGTATATTACAAATTCCCTAATGAAGCACATTCATCGATAAAGTCTCAATATGCTAATTACATGTGTCACTTTCTCTACTCATCAAAATGAGTCAGGCAGGATACCTTATTAGCAACACATTGAGATGGGCAATGTTACTCCACATCAAAACAATGAATTACAACGTTCCTTAAAAATCTTAAAATTCAACATTTTTAATCATTTATAATCTCAATTAATAACGCTGTATTATCACACCTACATGAGAAACTAAAACATCAAGAGAAAGAGTAGTTCACTCCAGTTGTTACACCCATGTACCTGTTATCTGCCTCCCTTAACACTTACCCTCGAAGAATTAAACTCCTAATGTTACTACACTGTATAATCCAACGTGAAAAGATAGGAAGTTTAAACAGTCTAAACTAAAATTTCTTTCAAGCCACGCCAAGTGCAGCAACTGTTAGTGATTATTAAGAGTACTTATTTTTATGCAGTTTAATATTTTGGAAATTCAAGCCACAGAAAAACTGATGCATGATATACTATAATCTCATACTGACCCTCTGTGGTTTACTGAAGTATAACATCAAAAAAGTCCTGCGGTTCAGGGTAATTGTTACTGGGAACATACATTTCTTAAGACACAAATTCAACAAAATACACGTGTGACAGGAATAGTACTGTGTAGCTTACAAAGTACTCTATAATATCTCAAATTAAGCAAGAAAGGTATTATTAGTCCCACTTTCCACATAAGTAAACTGAGATCCTGAAAGAGTAGTTCATTTTTCTCACTTAACATGTCTAGTATATAAAAGACCCTTTACATTTACATACACAAAGAAAATGCACGCACGCACTTGTGTGCACATCCATACCAAAGATTCACAGGGTAATAATACCCCATACGGGGCCTTCAAAAATACTATGGTTAAAGACTTTAAAAAATGCATTATATAGCAAAATATCAACTTTCCTTCATTCATCTAAGAGTAAAAATTACATAGCGAATGTTGATGATAATTCCATGAAACTGGCACTTTCATCATTGTTGAAGGCATTAAAAACCGGTACAACCCTTTTGGAAAGCAATTTGGCAGTAATCTCAAGACACAAAAAGTGTCCGTGTCCTTTCCTAGTAATTCCATTTCTGGGAAGCTAGCCTACGAAAATAATTTAAAATATGGAAAAAGCTATAGATTATTTATAACATTCTAGATGTTTGGCATCTGAGATTTTAAATTTGAGGCTTGGACACTGGTAGTTTTAACAGCTTGTGAGAGAACCACAGGTTGATCCATAGCATATGTAAAGCGGCTATGTGAGTGAGGAAGTCACGTTACTAACTGATGAGTGAGTCTGACTGCCAGCATTAGCTTCTCCTTGTGGTCTCTACAAGTTCTCACATGCACAGACGTTTAT